>NW_027185653.1:809171-831871 GCF_028583685.1 Petaurus breviceps papuanus
AAATGGCCTTGGACCACAGTCTTCCAGACATTTTGCTGTTCTAGAAGCCCTGTTTCCAGCAGGCTCCACAGCTCCAAGATGGAGGGAAAAAAGGAAAACTTAGTCATTTTTGAAGATGACATCACGGGGTCTTGACTTTTAAGTGAATTGGATTTAAGTGAAGCAGACTTGCACAATGTCATCAGCCTCCCTCTCTCTTCCAGAGTCATCAAAGTCCAGTGGCAAGGCAAAAATCAGGACACCTAGAGATGGCCCAGGATGCAGTAGGCTTTAACTAACTTCAAGGTCACTGGAACAAATTGGTCTCAACTGTCCATTTTAGCTGGGGAGGTCTTCACCTGCTTAGGATAGATATCTCCCTAAATCACTGAAACAAAAACCAAATAAAGACCATCTAGGGGCAGCTAGGTGGCACAGTGAAGAGAGCAATGGCCCTGGAGTCAGCAGGACTTGAGTTCAAATTTGAGTTCATACGCTTAACATGTAATAGCTGTGTGACATTGGACAAGTCACTTAACCCCAATTGCCCTGCCTTCCCCCCTCCAAAAAAAAAGAGTATCTCCAAACACAAAGAAGAGAACTAAAAAAAGATTATGAAATTGTGAATCTTTATTTAATACCACTGTTTTTCAATGTCCCTAAAACCACCCCGTATGCCTCTCTGAGAGTCTATGAGATATGCTACAAATTGGAGTGAGAAGCATGTTTGAAGGAGAAGAGGAAATGAGGCAGAAAAAAAGACTGACACAGAGATAGAGAGGTAAGCAGAGAGACGGAGAGACACAGGGAACAAGACACAGACGGACATATAGACACACACAGATACAGGGAGAGAATTACTGAGAGAAATGATTGGTTCAAGGAATATCACAAACCTAGTACAGAGGCATGACAGAGTAGTGATGGAAGAGATCAAGGAACTAGACATCTATTGTAGCTCTATCCATGATAAAAGCAGAGCAGATGGGCAGCTAGGTGGCACTGGTCCTGGAGTCAGGAGGACCCGAGTTCAAATCCGGCCTCATACACTTAATACTTACTAGTCCGTGTGACTTAACTCCAATGGCCCTGCCTTCCCCCCTCAAAAAAAAAAAAGGCAGCTCAGGTGAGTCCCAAGTTGGTTAGTCTATGATTTCACTCTTTAAAATGAAGGAAGAAGTCAAAAGAGAAACAAATATTTTCTTGACCTAGTTCTTCAGCCCAAAGAGGGAACCCATTAGCTAAAGGAGAAATCATGGGGACTTTTTTTGGGAAGTGAACATTCCCTTTTGGAATCTGGGATAGCAGAGTGGAATACCAGGAATAGTCTCACATGCTGCCTAGATTTTGGATGAGCGGGGTTCAGTGGGCTCAAACAAAGGACAGAGAGAAACCTGTAGATTAAAATGCTATAAGGAAAGCCTAAGAACTGTCAAGAATGAAATTCTACCGCCGCAGTATGGAATGTTTATTCCATGAAATGAAAATGAAATAAGAAGAGCTGACTAAAGAGACAGATGTGAATATACAAAAGGAAATGATAAGCCAACCTGGGTATCTGAAACCTATGTCTAGAAGATAAATTAAGGTCACCTAAGAGAAGATGAATACAAAGATACGGAACTGTCAGATTAAAAAGTGCAAAAATATTAAGCTAAATCTTCGTTATTAAAAATCCTCCAAATTAAGAAGACTTTACTATATTAATTCCAGCACCGGATGATTATCATCACGGATATACTGAGAAAGTATTATGAATTAATCATGACTTCTCTGACAAATAAACCCAATTTCCAAAGGATAGCAAAGCATCTTCCATAGGCAGACCCAGTTATTTCTAGACAATTATAACTTAAAGAGTCAGTTACCAGAACAGCTAATTTCTTCGAGGCTGACAGGTTTCATTCATTAATATATCATCGTGCAGAAAGAGGACCAAGGAGCTCTTTGAGAGCTCTGAGGCAGAGGTTTTTCATTCTTGCTACACAAACACCTCCTCCTGGACAACCACGAATCTCCTTCTGCAACCTGGCCTCACTGGACGCTGTCTCTCCTTGACTAATACTGCTTCAGGAAAGTCACAGCCCTGTCTCACCTCACTCCCTGCTCTCCGGCAATTTCCTTGTAAACTGCCTTTTCCCAAGTTCATTTCTGGAAGAGGCATGAGAATTTCTACTTACAGCTCCACTTACCATGCCTATGATTAAATCCCCTTCCCTGGCTACCACTCCCCTGTGCCTGCTGTTCCATTACAGAGCAGACACCTTGACAAAAGCTTGTGCAACATCCAAAGGTGGGGAATCAGGTGCCAAGTTTGGGAAACAGTTATCTAGTAGAATTCAGTTTAGCTAAAAAATGTTTTTTTAAAGTTTATGAAGGAGAATAGTATTCTTGTTATTGTTCATCATTCATTCTCTAGGAGAGCACCAATGACATCAGGAAGACGATGCGCTGACTTGCAAGTGAATTGGAATCAAGTGACAAAGGACTACGCAAAGTCATCAGCCTCACTCTCCCTTCTAGAGTCATCAGAGCCCAGTGGCAAGACAGGTCAGGATGACTGGTGATGGCCCTAAATGCGGTTTAGCCTTTTTAACCTAAGGTCTTAGGATGTCTGAGGCAGCAAATATTTAGTAGTTAAAGACTAGGTAAGAACTGAGGCAAACGATGGCCGAGTTTGCTTTCACAAAAGAATCCAGGGGGACAGTATTAAAATAAACTGGAGAGGCAGGTGGGAACCAGGCTATGGTGAAATTTCATGACAGGTTAAGGATTCTTCTGTATCGTTTATGAGCAGGAACTGGAATGGCTAGGCCTGTGGCTTAAGAAAAGGACTCTGGCGTTTATATAAAACATGGATCCGAGAGGGGGATTCTGAAAGCACGGAGACCAATTAGCTAGACTCAGCAAGCAGTGATCAGGGTCTGAACTGAAGGCTTGAGAAGAGCAGACATGAGAGATACAAAACATCTGATTGGATATGGTTATCCAAATCTCAAAGAAGGTTAAATATGGTTATGAACCTGAATGGCTGAGAGGTTGGCAGGACCCTCAACAGAAATGAGAAGTTTAAAGGAAAGGCAGGTTCAAGGGAAAAGACTAAAATGAAAAGACTCTCAAATTATCAGAGTCCTATGCTATACCAGATGTAAGATTAAATACACACACAATTGGGGAAAATGAAAATGGACATGCCTTCTGTTCCACCCCCCCTCCTCTAATTGGCAGGATCAAGAATCATTTGTTGAGTTTCCAGAAGGATCAATAAACAATGATCTCTAGGAATCTGTATTTTGGAACAGAATGAAGAAAATTATCTTAGATCTCCAATTTCTTTAACTTTCCATCTGATGCCTACAGTAGACTGTGCTTATTTATTATCTATATAATACACACACTTAGTGCTTATTTATTATCTATATAACTACAGGACAGACACAACCTCTCTGGGCTTTCATTTCATTATTTGTACAATCAAGAGGGCAGAATCACACAAACCATGGAATTTGTTTATTTGATAAAATCTAAACAGCATGAAAATTTCAAATGTTCCCTGATTTCTAAGACACTTTTTTTTAAAAGGAGGAAGGGGCTTTGGGAATGAGAATAGACTTGTGGTTGAGATTTCACTGGAGAACAGAAAACTCCTGATGAGTTCTGTACTCTACCTGTACAGATTAGCACCTGCTCTGTAACTTATAGCACAGCAACATATTTTGTATATTAGGTTTTGTTAAAGGTACGTTTAAAATTTATAAATCTCTAAAATATTCTTATAAACTCTACTCTCTTAACATAATTAGAAAATAGAACATACTGGTTAACTAAATAGAATACTGAAAAGATATTGTATATGGATTATCAATTGTCAAAATTGGAAATGAAATAGCTTAACATGAACTGTATTCAATATAGTACAATTTGATGACTCAAAACTTTTTCAGATTTTACAATGAATCAGGTCATCATTATGAATGTAAATCAACATACTATATGTAAATAAATAGAAACTCCAGGGGAGAAGTTTGCAGGTGATAGAATGTCAGATAAATCAATTTTTACTCTATTTGGAATAGGCAGTTTATCATGTGCCCAGCACTGTGCTAAAAACCAAAAAAAATATGGCCTTATAACAATTTGAGGAGTATGTAATCCAACAGGAGATAAGACTAGTATCTGGTTAATAAGAGTTATAGAATCAGACACATAATTATTTGCTAAACTGCATTTTACAGACTAAAAGTATTATCATATTTTAGAGAAGGCACAAAGATAAGTTGAAGTGATAGAGAAAGGCTTAAAGGGAAGGGATGAGATTTGAGCTGTCCCCTCAAGTACAGAAAAAATCAGATCAATGAAGATGAATAGGGAGGTTTTCTAGACAGCATTCACAGCATGACCACAGGAGAGGGAATTAATGTGGTATGGTCAGAAGATTGGGAAGAGACTGTTTTAACTGCAGCAAAATGTTAGCATTTTGAGAGTATTAGAAAATAAGTTTGGATACACAATAAAAGGATATTGCGGAGAAGGGAAGGGAAAGAATGGCAAGGGTAGAGGATTTGAAGCTAGGACCGTAGACAGTATGGTAAGCACTATGGAAATATATATTCTTGAGTAAGCAAGTAGCACAATGAAAGTGATGTTTTAGGAAGATTAGTCTAATTACAAAGAGCCAGATGGATTGGAGGGCAGGGAAGAAAATTTTATGGAAGGATACCCTAGGGATCCGAAAGACAATAAAGCTTCCAGAAAGTACTCAGAATTGAGGAATAGACTGGGCACTGACAGAAGAAAATCTGGCTCAATATATTGTTTTAAAAGAGAAAAAATACAAGTCATCTCTGATTGAAACCAGAAATTTGAAAAAAAAAATAAATGGACAAATAAAATATCATATAGGTTTGGAAAGTGGTCGTGCTTTTCCTCCCAAAGAAATCTGGGCCAAATTGGGGGTACCAGCTGTTATCTGATATTTTTGCAAGAACTGAATGGGGGAAGAACAGCTTGTTGTTACTAGCTCCTTTGTCTCAGAAAATCCAAAAGGAAATAACAGATGTCAGAATGTAAAAGTCACTAGTCATTACTGTCCTTTACTCTTTCAGTCCTAGATTCCTTTTCTCCACCTGTTCTAGAAGCGGAGTCCAACCAGGGATAAAAATCTACAGTCATAGTCAGTTTGTGAAAAGTACCCAGAGCAATAGCTTGTCTCCTGTTAACTGTAGCTTCCCCCCTCCACCTCCATCCCAGAGGGCGTCTTGTTTTTCCAAAGCTGCTCACTTGCTCTCCCCTACCACTAATTGCAATCGGGTCATCTAGCAAGTCAGGCTATCTGGAGAAGTATCACTAAATGAGACATGGATCTTCTTGGAAAAGAGGTTAGCTTCCATTTTTACCTGCCTCATTCCATGCATTCATGTACTGAAGGGTGTAGGAGGCAAACTACAGTTAACAGAAGTCTGCAGAAAGCAATGACACAACCAAGGAAAAGACGGAAGAGAAGCCATGTGGACACCTAAAAACATTATGCCTTTTAGCAAAGGGTTGTGTTTGTGTATGAGTGCATGTCATGTGTGTATGTATGAGTACCTAGTAACACATGTGATACTACACATTCTGATCTTTTTATATCATATCACCGAATACACACAAGAATATAAGTAAGTAGAGAAGCCAGTACAAGCTTAAAAGTCTAAGTGTCAACACAGAATGGTTTCTTCATTTTTAGGTCAAAAAAATTCTGGGTAAGTTCTCTGGTGGGTATACAACACTCCTCTCGACTGAAGTGGGTGGTTTTCGGTTGAAGGCTGAATCTTTCCACAACGTACTCTCTTTCTAAGCAAAACTCCTCAACTCTTAGAGGTTTTCAGGTCAAGGATATTCCCTGTGCAAGTTTTAATAGGCCGTTCCTTTTTAGGGCATTGATCGGACAGACCTGCTAAGTGATTTTTTTAAAAAAGTAAAAGTAACATTATTAGGCAATATAAAGTATATAAAACGGCAAAACAACATATAGACTAAAAAATACTTTTAATGGTCCTGACGGAGGCAACTTCAAATGCTGATAAAATAGTTCCAAAAACTTGAATAAACAAGCAGAAACTCATTCCAAACACCTAATAAGTAAGATTATAAAGGGCTTCCAGAAAAAAAGAACCATTGTCATTCTTTTGCATCTCATCTCCCCTTTCCACTTATTAATGCTTTGGTTATAGACTAACTTACTAATTCCAGAAGCAAAGTCTCTTTTTCCATCTTAAAAAGAATCTGTGTTATCTACAGACTAGAGGGCTTCTTACGTACTACAGAACAGAATCAGCTTTCAGTCCACCCGTGGAATTGTGTTGTTATCCCAAGCACAGCAAAGCTGAAAGAACACATACCATGGACAGAGCAAAGGAAATAATTAAGGGAGCAAACCCTCAAAATTAACTGAACTAGGCTTGGCAAAGGGGAAAAAAGGGTTTTGTTTTGTTTTTTAAGTTATTAGACAAAAAAGTATCATAAGAGAAGACCTGTACTTAAGGTTTTCCATAGTGTTTGCCTTAAGCAAATCTCAATTACCACTCATTAATAAAAGAGAATGTAATGATTAGTTTCTCTTTGCCCACTTCAAAGCAATTTATTTATGGCCCTAAAAAAAAAGAAGCCTTAACATCAGAAACAGGCAGAGGAGACCAAATTAACTACAACCAACTTTAAATATATACCCTCCCCAAACACACATCCATCAGGTTTTTTGTTTTAATACCTTAAAAAAAAAACCAACCTATAAACTTCCAAGCAGCTATAAAAATTGACAAAAAAAAAACACAAACATACTTTTATTGTTTTGGTTTGAAGTCTCAATCCATTCAGCGTGTTGATAGCTTTTTCTGCATCCTTAGGGTCAATGTAGTTCACAAAGCCATACCCCAAGCTCTGCCCTAATAAAGGGAGGGGAAAAAGAAGACACACATTAGTTCCACAGAGCTTAGGGGCACTAAGTCAAAGTCTGGTGTACAGTTTTGCTTCCTGGACACTAGCACCAATCCATCTGTGCCAAAAATAAATCCCTCTGTATTCGTTCCTGAAATTAATGCTTATATGATCTTCCAAAGCTTTTCAGATCCTGGCATGTGAGTTAAACAAAGCGGGAGAGAGAAAGACAGAGAGAGTGTGTCAGTTCTGGAAGAGAAGAATTACTGTAGATCCATAAAGAACCTATTCCTAGGGCCATAGATCTAGAGCTTTAAGGGACCTTGGAAACCACCTAGTCCAACTCTCTCGTTTTTAAAGATAAGCAGAACCCAGGAGGTTCAATGTCTTGTCCATGGTCAGACAGGTAATAAGCCTCAGAGGCAGGATTTAAATCAGGTCCCTCTGTCACCTAAGCCAGTGCTCGTTCCCCTTCATGTAAAGTTAGCTAGTTTTAGAACCATTCATCTTTCAACTCAATAAGCATTTGTTACATGGCTAGTACAGGCTGCAATCACTGTGCTGGCACTGAGGACACAGACACAAAATAAGACCGACAACGTGCCGCTCGTGTAAGACATGTTTAGTGAAGGCTACATGGAAGTGAGATGGAATGTTTCCCAAGTTTCTTTAATGGATATGGGACACAATGGATGATCTGACCTCCACAAGGTTTTTTTCTATTAGGCAAGTTCAAGGTCTATTGTAGAAGAGCAAAGAGAGAATTGAGTGCTTACTGTATCAAGGGAAAGAGGCTTCTCAGCATTAGGGATTCTTTCCAAAGCAGTCGCTTTGTGTAGCCTATGGATCCAGTTTTCAGCCTTGGCTCAGAGATGCTACTAAAGTTTCCTAATCTGAAGGGGGTGGGGGAACAGCCCAAATAGGGTAAAGGGGAGCTAAAAATCAATAAAATCTGAATAGTTCTAGCCAAATCTAAGGATCTTTACTTTTGAAATGAAAAACATTATCAAGACTCTTTGAGAAACACTTCATCCATTTAT
Source organism: Petaurus breviceps papuanus (assembly GCF_028583685.1). Taxonomy (NCBI): domain Eukaryota; kingdom Metazoa; phylum Chordata; class Mammalia; order Diprotodontia; family Petauridae; genus Petaurus; species Petaurus breviceps. The sequence goes on from NW_027185653.1 coordinate 817,109, forward strand.
TCTAAAGGGACAGAAAAGTTACAGCTTATCCAAGTCTAATAAGAGAATATTAATCAGAATAAGAACAGAAGCAAAACTGAATTATCTGGACCACAATATGTATATAACAGTACTACCTAACATCTGCATAGTGCTTTAAGGTTCACAAAATTTTATGTATGCGTATGTATGTATGCATGTGTGTATATATGGGTGTGAGATGTGTGTGCATATATGTGTATACAGGTATATATGTGTATGTGTGTACATATATGCATGCATATATGTGCACACATATAAATCCCATTTAATACATACAAATAACCCTATAAGGTAGGTGGCATTATCCCCCTTTTACAAATGAGTAAATAAGGTTTAGAAAATGATTTGACCAGGGTCCCATAAATAACACCTAAAACAGAATTTTATCTTAGGTCTTCTCAACTTGAAATCCAGCATTTTATCCACTGGTACCTATCAGCTATTATTTGTTTTTGTTTTTGTTTTTTTTGGGGGGGGGGAGGCAATTGGGGTTAAGTGACTTGCCCAAGGTCACACGGCTAGTAAGTATTAAGTGCCTGTGGTTGAATCTGAACTCAGGTCCTCCTGACTCCAGGGCCAGGTGTTCTAGTCACTGCTCCACCTAGCTTCCCCATATCAGCTATTATTGTCATCAAGATGGGGAATGGAGGCGGTGGAGAACCTTCACCTTCTCCACTCTGGCCAGTCAACTCCTGCCTCTTGACTCAGGACCAGCCACTTCCATCAGTGCCCCCCATGAGGAGCAGAGGACCTTGTTCTTTCCAATCCTTAGATCTCTGCTGGAAATATTCCGGAGTCCCACTTTAACCCTTACATACACTACCTTTTTGTTAAGGGACTTCTCCGTCATTATTCCTGAAGATCTCCGGGACCTCGCCATCTGCCCTGTTTCATATCCCTTCATTTTACTCTTTTTCTATGTACCATGAACTGAAAATAAACATCCTTTCTAGGAAGTCTCCTCCCATTAGAACATAAGATCTTCAAAAACAGGGATTGGCTTCATTTTCTATTCGTATCCCGATTATGTTGTGTTTAACAAATGCATTTCCACTCCTGTGATTTCCTTGCTGATCCCTGAACAAGACACTACCTTTCTTGGCTCTGGTATTTTCACTGGCTTTTAACTGTGCCTATAGAACACTGTCTTCTCATTTTCATGCCCCCTGGCTTTCTTCAACTTCAAGCCCCAGCTAAAACGCCGCCTTCTCTTCATCCTAGTGCCCTTCCTCTGTGATTACTTATTTCTCTTTTACTCCATGTGTTTTGCATGTTGTCTCTCCCACTAGGTTGTAAGCTCCTTACGGTAGTCTTTTATCTTTCTTTGTATCTCCGGGGCTTATAATGGAGCCTGGTACCTAGTAGGCACTTCATAAATGTTTACTGACTGATCATATATAAAATTTAAAACAACTCTCTTTGGAGAGATGCCCCACTAAAAGAAGCTGGAAAGTACAGTTACGAATTTATCCCCTTTAGGCTGTCTTTTTTTTTTTTTCCTCTGAAATGAATCTAAAGCTAACTCAGGATATGAATTACAGAAGTAGATCTTAAAAACACGTGACTGACTCCATTAAAATACATTTCAATTTAGATATTATTCTAAACACAAAAATGTCATGAAACCAGCTTATTCATCTTCACTATGCAATACTCAATCTATTCAACCAAAGAAGTAAATTATCAATTAAGTGCTATGGAGAAAGGCAGGAATGAAAATGTAATATTTTGACTTAACTCTTATCCTATGTCGAATTAGTCAAATATCCCTTGTAACCAAAACCAGACAAATTGCATTTATTAATGACCCTCTTATTTCATCCACAAATTCTATACACAGTAGAAAACTTTAGATTTATTCTAATCCTTCTTTATTAATGAGTCCCTGTCTTTCCAGGGACTTCTTTCTTCCCCTGCTGTACACAATACCAACCAGGTGAAAGAACCATATTACATTTATGGCAATGCAAGCCAAGGAAACATTACAGCATCCACTACTTCTAAGTGTCACAGAAAGCTCATGAGTGGGCAAGAGAATCTTATTTCAGGACACCATATATTGCAGTGTATAAAAGTTAACCTTTTAAAGTTTAAAAAAAAAATCTTCCTCAAAATCGGGGTCAATTTTTATACTCCATATGTTGGCAGTTCATGCCTTCCCTCCCAGGCTCCTAGAAGCAGCTGCTCAGGGTCAACAATTATTCTACCCCAAAGCAACAGCACCAACTCCCCAGCCATGTAGGAGTGATCCCAGTCCATTAAAAGCTAATTAAGTAGTGGAGCTGGTGAAGTGGATAAACACAGAATAAGGTCATTCAAATCAACCCAGAGACCAGGTCAATGACACACCCCACCATATTCATTGCCTATGTGTATATAAAAACAGTGAAATCTTTTCTATCTAAATTCAGTTAATTAATATTCTTGTACACCCAAGCTAGCATAAAGCAACACAAATACTCAAATAAATCTGAACCCAGAAATTGAAGTGGCAGTTTATCTAGAATAAGAAAAACTTGAAGACTCAGAGTCTAAAGATAGTTCTTAAGAATACACAAAGTCTACATGATAATACAGAACATGACCAGATGCTTTCCATTCATACAGCTAACAAAAAGCAAAGCAGTTAAGCCCTAGTGCTCTGGTATTTAGGGTAGATATTTTAAAGAATCTCAAAGCCTAGCCAAGTGCCCCAGTGAGAAGTAGGCTGAGGGGCTTGACCAATTTGAATTGATAATAAGAGTTAATTAGCACTAGAATGGGTACCAAAGTAGTTAGTGGAATCCCCTTCTCAGGAGGTCTTTAAAAACCAAATAGATTCTCATTGTTTGGGACATTTTAGGTACAATCCAGCCTAAAGGCAGGAAGATAGATTAGATCACTTGGGATTTTACAATTTAAGCTTCTTAAAACCTGAATAATAATCCTTGACTTTTTTTCTTTTCACTTTAAGGGTTTTAAAGTTTGGAACAATTATCTCATTTGAGATGTTTCAACAACCTAGATCTGTAGAGGGAACTTCAGGTATGATTATCCCCATTGTTCAGAAGTAGAAACAAAAGTCTGATGTTATTTTACTTGCCTATGAACACACCCATCTATCATTAAGTGTCAGGATGAACTCTGAACCTGGGGTCTTCCCAAATGATTCTCAAGTCCAGCACTATCCACTGAGCCACTGACCCTTTAAAACAATGTAGGTATGACAATATAACTAATTACCAAAAACATGTTTTCTCTGGCAGGATTTTACTGTTGTTTTTAAATCAGAGCAAGAGTATTAAATTTTTAGTTAGGGGGTACTCTAATCCTCCCAGCTCTTCCACGTCATAGCTGCCTAATCTTGGGAAAATTGTTTGATCTCCCCTGGACCTCGATCTCCTCATTGGTAAAAAGGAGAGGTTAGACTAGATCATGGGTGGGGAACCTGGGATCTCAGAGTCAAATGTGGTCTTCTAGGTCCAAGTTTCACAGAACAAAAGGCCCCAGGTTCCCTACCCTTGGATTAGATGGTCTTCAAGGTCTCTCCAAGCTCTAAATCTATGATGTGATCAACTCGAGAGAAGAAACATACTAGACACAAAATACTAATGACAGAGCACCATAGATATTTATGGCAGGTTAGTATAAACTCCTCTGCTTCTGAAAGCCTTCCATAGCATCACCTCCATCCAATGTATACCTTTTCCCTTCATGCACTATACAATTTGGTCAAAACTGGTTGAAATTGGTAATTTATACTATTATCTACTGTCTGTGTTTCTGTCATACACCTATCTGCCATATTCACTCCCTTTTCATCTACAGATTACAGAATTCCTTCAAGACAGAGCTCTCATACCTTCTACACGAAGCCTTTCTTGCTCCCCACTGTTCCCCCACCCCACATTTAATTTTCATATAATATAACATTTACACTGTCTCCTTAATAGAATATAAGGACTATTTGATTTTTTTGTCTTTATTTCCCAACACCTAGCACAGTACCTGATAACATTGTAGCACTTGATAAATGCTTTATTGAATGGTTTAGCTCTATAACTTATTATGCTGGATCATTTAACCATTCAGTCAGTTCTCCATCATCTATCTGCATTGCCTGCCGCCACACCCTGTGATCACTACCATAAAACATGCTTCTCCTGTGTCCCTGCCCTTTGCCAAAAAGGCGATGGGCTGGGAGGCAAGATTACCCTAAGCAAAATATAATAAAAGCATTAAAGCTGCTTAAAGTAAAGACTTCTTCATTAAACCAGAGAAAGAACCTTCATGGGCTATACAGTGAGCTCCAACATGCCACCATGTACATATTATACATAACAGGAATGTGGTGAAGTACTTGAGACCTGGATATTTGCCTATAACGCTATTTCTGGATTAGTTATTGACTTAAGAGTTATAGGGAATAGGAACTAAGTATGTTTTCACTGTTACAGGTAACTCTTGGTGAGAAACTCTCTGACCAATGCAACGTAGCAACTTCCCCAGCTTCATTTGTTTTAACTTTTAACTGATCCAGATGAGAACATGTATCTATGAAGAAGTATCTATGGAGGCCAAAACCTTCTCTGTCACAGCCTCAGAAGTTTGTAGAAACCTAATGTTAAGTGACTTGCCCTGGGTCACACATGCAGATGTGCCAGGGGCAGAATTTGAACCCAAGTCCTTCTTGGCACCATGGTTCCTCGGTTAGAATTATATTCTCTATAAATGTGAAATTCATGGTGCCCTAAAGTCTGCACATAATTTCAAACACCTAAATCTGAAAACTGCACCAAAACTCCAAATCACTAATAAGGAAAATACAAATCAAAACAACTCCAAGGCTTCACTTCTCATCCAGTAAACTGGCAGAGATGACCAAAGATGGAAACAGTAACACTGGAGGCGTCATAGAAAGACTGCTGCACAAATACGGTGGAGTTGTGAAGTGGTCCCACCTTTCTGGAAAGCAATACAGAATTTTGAGATTGAAGTGTCTATACCCTTCAATCAGGAAATCTCTGTTAGGCATATATCCCAAAGAAGTCAATGACACACAGAAAGCTCACATACCTACCAAAACATTTACAGTAGTACTTTCTTGTAGAGGCAAAAAAATGGAATCAAAGTAGATGCCCACTGAGTGTGAAATGACTAGGCCAATCATGCTATATGAAAGCGAAAGAATGCTACTCTGCCATAAATGAGGAAGAGTAATAGGAACTTATGCAAAGTAAAGGAAGCAGAACAAAGAAGAGAAGATAAAAGTTTCTATAACAGAAATGGAAATTACAAAAAAAAAAAATGAAACTGAATGCTGTGTAATTATAATGGCCAAGATAGGTCTCACAGTGATATGATAATAAACCTCTCCTTACGAGATAATAAATCCATCTTCTCCTCTGCAAAGGCAAGGGACTCTGAGGTAGAAAAGAGGCACATACTGCCCAATTTGATTGATGTGTTATTTGGTTTTGCAGAACTGCCTTTTCCCCTTTTGTTATCATGGGTGTTTCTCTGGTGGGGGAAGGGAAGAGATATATTGGGAAGTGAAGGGGTGGTAAGGAATGAGGGAGGGAAAGCAATGATTCATGACCAGATAAACAGCCAAGGATGAGTTGCCTGACATCTTCCATTCTTCTTTAGAATTTAACCATTTGGGTGGATCTTGAGTCATTTAACATTTTGTTCAAATATCTGAAACCACCCTACTCCCAGTTATGAAAAAGGTTTTGGAGTTCACTTTAGAACTCCTGAACAATTAATTATGATGGTTGAGCTGAAGAACCACTGCTGGATTCAGCAAACTATCTCAACATTTTATTGATAAGCACACCTGAGTAACTTTTTACAAATGCATTAAGCCCATGTGGTAAATGCAGATCTGGACTTAAACCTCAGTTCCTACCCTAACTTAATGATACTGCACAAATTATGTAGTACTTGAGAATGTAAGTAACAGAGAATGAACCTCTCTTAACCTTATCTGGTCCAAGACAAATTTTTAACTAGTTGATAAGAATTGTTATCAAACGTCTTTCTTAAAAGTTATATGTGTTTAAAAACTGAATATTCCTTCTCAGTTCCTGTCACTGCTTCCACTCTGTGGACACCTCGCCCTTCAGCAGATCATAGTTCGACATGCATAGTCCTGGATAGGGTCAGAGAGATATTCTGATTTGAGCCTCTCCTTTCACAAGTAAAGCAACTGATGCCAGACAGGTAGTATGGCTTTTGGAGAAGTCATTTTAACTAAGAAGTAGAATTCTCGTACAGGTCCTCTGATGCCAAGTTTGATATTGTTTCCACTATACCACACTACCTCACAACACAGTTCCATAATGTTAAGTTATGGCACTGTTTAAATGTCGTACACAGAAAAAGAGTGGTCAGATGTGTTGAGTGTCTTCACAAGTTAATTGATTTGATAAGAAAGGTTCTTCCAAATATTAAATACTTCACAACTTAAAAATGCACATTTTCACAATTATCATAATAAAATGAAATCTCAATTTAAAAATCACATCCTATTTGGAATTTGATAGATTTACATAAATCTGTTTCACATATCTACAAGTATGAATTATGAAGTGTCAGCATGTAATTTTGTTTTAAGTGCTTTTTCACTAATATAATTGAGTCTGTCGAGACTATTCAAATACAGTCAATGAAAAATGCAGATAGTGAGCTTTATAAAACCTGATAATTGAATCAACAATAAAAAGTGTCTACACTGATTGATGTGTATCTTTTATTTCATTTAAAGAAGTAGTGATGTTTCAAGAGCTAGAAAGGTACAAAGCAATATTTATTTAAAAAAAAATACCTCTCTATTCCTAGAAATAGGTCACCACAATATTCTCTGACTGGCAGGCTCTCCTGGGGTCCTTCAGGTGGACCATAGGAAAATAAGACAGACCATGTGAAGCATCTCTGTTTTCAATACTGGGCGCCAGAACAAAAAAAGCACACATCTGATTCTGAATTATCTTTGTTTCAGGGAATTTCCTTGTTTCCTCCTCTTCTTCCTTCCCCCCCCCCAAGACTTTCTTCCCTCACCATAATGTTCCATTCTCATTCCTCAACTATACTGTATGTCTGCAGACTATTAAATTCCTAACACTTCACATGGAATTCTGTTCTCGAGCATTCATTGTGCTTCTCTAGTCAGAAAAGCTGTGTGCCATAGTTTCTCCCTTCCAGCCTCAAGCACCAGAAAGAAAAGGGGGCATATTAAAAACAGAGATCTAATCTGTAATGAAGCCAATCATGCACAATGTTTATACACCAAGAGGTCTAGAAGGAGAGACCTTAGAATAAAAGTGGTATAAAGTACTTGATATTCCTTTCTTACAGTATTCAGTAAACAAATCTTAAATGTTCAGTTCCTGCCAACTTTAATTCCCTGCCTTCTGTAAATACAGTATGCCATCTTTAGAAAGTCATCCATTAAAAAAAAAAAGGCAAGCTATGAATATGGGTCTCTGTATTTTCTTCTGACTGAGCAGGAGAGATTCTCAGTTTGGGGAAGAGGAAACCCTAGAAAGGAAAAGTATAATGGGATAGCAGCAGAGTTTCCCTGAAAGCCTCTTAGGCATTTTAATGAGCTTCCAAAGGACATTACCAGGGATTATAACAAGGATAGAAAATTCAACCTATCCATTCACATAATGCAGAAAACAGATGGCTCACTAAAGATCCCTTTCTAACCACGAAATTGACATAAATAGAAAGGTATCCCAAACATACTTTTTTTTAAATGGCAATATAAGTTTTTTTAGGCTTATATGATATTAATATTTCAGTTGAAAATTTTAAGTTTTCTGTTAAAAATCTAAGTTTCTGGTCAGCATAATATTTATTCGTGATCACAAGCAAGTATCCATTAACACTCATGCATTTTTCATTCAAGTTAATTAGCCATCCCCACTGATTACACAATTGGTGGTAGTGGGGTATATTATCAACTTTCTATCAATGCAATATGACCCTGCATTAAGTTGTGGGAAATTGTGATTTCTCAGTAGGTCCCAATTTACAATCCACTTTAGGAAATCCTAAGTCTCCCTAGAAAAGCAGCACCAGACAGCATATACGATTCTGAACAGGTAAAGGGGAATAAGGGTGACTTGTAATTGAAACCTGGAAAAAAAAAAAAAAACAACCTAACACTAGTGCAGGAAATAAAATGAACTGTCTTAATACATAAATTTCTTAGGACTAAAAACTACTTTTCACATCAAATTAAAAAAAAAAAAAAAAGGTCAAAGATAGATATGCAGGGATCCAAAGGTTATGGGTTTTAAGCCCACCCCCAATCCCCCACCTCTTACTGAGAAGCAGCAGGTGGGGCAAAGAACATGGTGGATTGGGAGCGAGGGGACATAAGTTTAAATTTCAGCTTTCTGCAAATCCTTTTCCTTCTCTGGGACTCAGGTTACCTCCGCTGCAAGATCTGTCTTACACTTGGCTAACATCAGAGGGTATTCAAGAGACCAAACTCCCTACCCCAAGGATTTCATACCATTCCTTTAAAGAAAAGAATTCCATCATCAAAAACTGAGAGGTTTCCATGATGAAGCTAAAGTCTTGGGGGGGCAGGGAGTAGAAGGAGAAAAGGTACTCAAGGAGAGAGTACCTATTTTTTTTTTTTTGAGAAGAGACTGTTAACTCAGGAAAAAACAATTTCTGACTTACTACATTTTATAAATAATCACACTGCATCTAGGTAGTATTAGGCTTTACAATTCTCAAAGCACTTTCATATCACATATAGGTCCTTAAAAACAAGTCTTGTGAGACTAGCATTATCATCATTATTTTATAGATAAGGAAATGGAGACTCGGGTTAAATGTAGCAAGATATTCTGAATTCTAAGCCAGTGTTAATTCTCCTATGCCTTATTTTTGCTAATCTGATACAAATATTCTGTCCCCCCCCCCTTTCAAAAAAAAAATCCATTGACACATTCTAGTTTTTCTAATGAATGTCTTTTAGTTTTTTGTTACTTGCCTTTAACCTCACAATGCTTAAAAATCAAGGGGTTATTTATGTTAACTCTACTGGGGATGGGGACAGAAAATAGAAGACTGTTCTTTAGTTCCTGAAATACTGAGTGCTGAGAAACGGGAAAATACACCAGCAACTGTGATAGTAAAAAAGGGCATCTGTTGCTGGCCTCTACCACCAACCGGGTGTCAAGTCTCACAAAAAAAGAAAAGAAAAAAGAACTAAGCAGCCATAGAACAGCAGGGCAGCTTCTAAACATGCTTTTTCTGTTACTGTCAGTGACCTTTTTTTAAAATCCAAAACTGGCATGAAAAATCAAAGAAGCACTAAACATCATAATTATAACTTTACTACAGCAAAATGATTTCTCAGTTCATGTAACCAATCTATTTGGTTTGATGTGTCACACTAAATTACACAGTTGTGCCTAAAAATAGCTAAATGTCATTTGCAGAAATCAAACACGTCCAAATTTTCTGTAGAGCTCTGAACTCCTCCCTGTTTTTGTCGTGAAGAATGGAAAACCTACTGACCATGAAAATCTACAGTACACAAAGGAACTCCAGTTAGCAGTAAGTAAATTTCCTTCATAAAAGTTAAGGTTGGATCAACTAAAAACCTTAGAAATCAAGAGACTTGTTAACCAATAGCTTCCAACGCCAATCTGAGAAATCGATGGGAAATTCAGTGCTCCCTGGGATTGTGAATGTTTGCTTTTGGCTAACCAAAAACTGACAGATCAAAGCCTATCTTCTAACTACAAAATGGTACCAGCTGAAATTACAGTACCCAAGAAACACTGAAATACTAGTCTATGTATTCACATCATTTATTAGGTGCCTACTATGCGCTAGGCGTAGTACGAGGAAGGAAACAATCCTTCCTGCAGTGAGCTTGCCTCGATGAGAAACATTTTACCTCTAATCACATTATATCACCCCAGAACAGCAATTCAGCAAACTTAGCCTTCTTTTCTTTACTTTGCACACCTAAGCACAATGGCTTACACAATCAGGCGCTTAATGTCTGTCCACCACTCGTGTAATTTTAATATTAAAAAAGAAAACGGTATCATATACATTTTTGTGATATCCCTAGATAAAAATCCCAGTTTATGAAACAGAAGAATTAGAGATGGATATCTGAAGTGAATTTAAAGAGAGCTTGCTTGGCATAACAGATTGTGACTCAACAATGGAGTGAGGAAGACCAGGGTTCATTCTGCCTGATACATTCTGGCTTTATGACATTTCACTTCCAAGGCAAGAATGAAGTGCCCATCTGCTTCGATGGAGAGATTTCTCATATTTTGAGTACTCTAAACTGAAGAAATTTCAGGTGTGGGAATACGAAAAAAAAAAACATGTAAATTTAAAACAATAAATTTATATGAACTGCTTTTTATAAAAGCACATAAAACAATTTCTTATCTGGCCAGATCTTGGAGCCAACAGTGCATGGCACACAGTGAACACTTAATAGATGTTTGTTGACTGACTGCTGTCAAAATTCTTTAGCATAAGCTGTTCCTATCTTACCATCTAAAATGCTTTTGTGCACATGATATTGTGCTACAAAATCTACAAAATAAGATGGACCTTAAGGTGCTCAAAATTTTAGCACTGAAACAAAGAATAAGCATTTTAGAGGCATCTGAAACAAGTATTCACTTTCAAATACACTAATGTCTCAATAAAGTGAAGTTAGAGGTATTGCAAAATGCATATAGTAGGTTGCTGTAATGAAATTAATGAGATGCACTGGATTTTAATATTTAATTAAGACAGGGTTAGGAGAAGCACTCTTTATTTCTTCCAATCAATTCTGAGATCTTCACAACAAAATTTTAGGAACCAAGTAGGTTCCAAGAGATGGGAGAAAAAGGGTTTATTTCAAGTATAGAGAGTTAGGCTTATAGGCAGAAATAAGATGGTCAAATAAAGGGAACAATGAACATTTATCTTCCTCAGGAAAGTCAGTGAGAAGAGTGGGAAAACAAAAAATATTATAGTAAGCTATCCAGAACATCCTAGTAAAGTCCAGACATAACAAGTGAGGATTTTTAAAGTGTTCTATTTTGCAAAAGGAAGCCACAATAAATAATATAAATCACATATAAACGTATATATTTATAAATATATTTTATATAATATTATATAAATAATTATATAATAAAATTATATTTATAAATATATAAATAACATAAATAAATAAAGCATTATGAAGGCCAAGAGAGTGAGATAGGATTGTCAAAGTACTAAACAAAGGCAGCAGAAAGTACTAAACAAAGGCAGCAGCACTGAACACTGACTAGAGAGAACAGTCAGGCAATTCATTAAGCAGGAGGTTGCAAGAGTCCCCAAATGTGACAAGGGTTATTGCTGTCTTCTACAAGCCTCCTGGCAGCTTCTACTCTCTAAACCATTGCATACTTCTACTTAAAGGCGAAGAGATCTTTTATAAGCGTCATCTTAATGTCTACTTAATACTTATCTCTAGCTTAATTCCAGACTAAATCCTGATGTAATAAGGCAAGTGATTTTGTTTCAGCTTATAGACTTCCCAGTTCCCCTACCTCCCTAGGTTTTATATTTAATATATTTCACATTTAGATCAACTTCCTAACTTTTCTTCTTCAAACTATGTTCCATCACAGCACAAACTATGGAAGAACCTATATCAAACTAGAAAAACTGAATAAAAGTCTATTAAGAGACTGTAAATCAAGGACCAGCTATTGAAGGACCTATTAAGCTAGAAAAAAACTTTCAGTAAAAGTCTGATAACAGGCTGTAATCAAAGGATCAGTTTTGACTTAAAATAGATTTAATAATATTACCAAGTGGTTTTCGAATTTTTTTCATGGGGGGGGGTGGGCAGGGAGAGGGAATGACTTCAAAAACTCATGAAGGACATTCACTAAGATAAGGATTCCTGTGTGTATGTGTGGGAGAGGGAAAGGGGAGGGAGATCGAGTGATTCCCTTTTCTGGTAGTTTGGTAAAAACAGTATACTCCAAATGTAATGGTAATGGTAAAGTGAGATCTTCCCTGCCCCTTAACATGCCTAAGGGAATTCTAAAGATCTTAGGTTTGAAGAGCTTCCCTGTCCCCTAACCTAACAGGCTGAATGTAATCACAGGGAGCCTGTGGTGGCAGTAGCTTGATGAAGGGTGAAGCACAGCCCACAGGAAACTGGGAATCAGAGCGACTAGAAGGTGGGAGGTGGAGGAAGGTAGGCAAGCAGACATCTAGGCTTGTGAGTGTTTGTGAGAAGGCTAAAGTATGGTGTGGCACCCTACTGTGCTATGGCGTATTAACTTCTTTGTTGCTATAATGGATTCAGTTTCCAGGTACTGGGATTTGGTTTTCTGGTATATGAATAAATGTCTTGCTTCTGTCTTTTATACGGAAAATCTGTTATATTTTGCAATTCTGAATTGTGCTGGCATAGTCAATCGCCATTGGTGCTGTGATTATTGCTTTGGCCCTACAACAAATAATTATAAAGTAATTCATGAGATAAAGTACAGTGGATTACAAAGGAAACAAATTCTATTAAAATATACTTATAATTTTTTTTTAAAACAAGTCACAAACCCAAAATTAAGAACGCTTATACCAAAGGACGGTAAGATTACAATCAGCGTCTGTGGAGGAAGACTTTTTTGAGGTACTAAAGGAAAGCTGCATAATGCAAGACTATTCTTTTTTCAAAGTCTTCCTTTTACATAGGCTCAAAGATGAAGACTAAAGTAATCCTTCCTCTACCCATAAAAGTTAGTCATTTCTAAACTGATTATATTTTTGTATATAAATATGGAAGCAATCATGATGGTGAATTTTCACCTTTCATAATTATCATTTACCTGCAAAGTACACATTGCCTACATGCCCCAATCATTAAATCTGAATATGTACTTGTGAAATCCTACAATGTAAACTCCCAACAATCCTGTCCTTGTTTCTGGAATGAAGTGTGTTGAAGAGATGCTTAGCCTCTCCTTAGTTACTGACTCTGCTCTTGGGAAGCTGCTTGTAGATGAATCCTGAAAGTATATGCCTGAAAGAGGATGCACTTATGTTTTCATTTGTAGTATGAAGAGACAATGAATAAAAGGGTCTAACTATGAAGGGTCAAGTGGACTGAAATAAATCTGGGTTTGCTTAAGGGGATGGTACTGATTGTTGGAAAGCTGAAAACCTCCCTGGTTCTGAGACTTACATGCTTATCTGACACAACGGTACCTTACTAGACACAAGGAAGGGTTCTTCCTAGGTACAAGTCACCAGTTACACTGGGCATATTTCAGAAAAGAAACACAGTACAAAAATATAATGTTCATGATCTTTAGTTCACTTTACAAATGAGAAAACTGAGGCAAACATGGCTAAATGACCTCCCCAGGGTCACAGAAAAAGTGTCTGAGGCCACATTTGGACTCAGGAATTCCTGTCTTCAGGCCTGGCACTCCATCCCCTGCACCACTTACCTGCCCCAACAAAACTAAACTACATAGGGATTAAATGCCCCCAAATAAATTCTATACATTTTAAACACAAAGGATAGAATGCAAAACCTTAGCAACATAATATTTCAGCTCTGGCCTTTCTAGAAGAGGGAATTTTTGTTTGCTTATCTTTATTGCAAATACATAGTCATCTTCTAAATGGTACGTAAAAGGTTTACTTCTACCTTGAAAACTGTATAAAGCCCTGATTCTTATACTTTTGAGAAATCCCCAAATGAACCAATTCTATTACAGCAGGTTGGTACAAAAATGCTGACTATAAAAGGAAGACTATTTAAATACTGCAGACACAGCTAGAAAAGCCTGAAAAAGGCCTCTACCAAGCCGTAATGGGTAAAATAACCTACAGCTATCCCAATGGTATGTAATCCACAGAGTAAGTTTAGCAGCTCATGGCAAAAGTTATTTAAAAAAAAAATCTATTCACAGATGATAACATGTGACCTACAACCTAAATCAGAGAAATAGTGGGTGAGAATAAGTGTCCATTTTGTTTACTTATTTATTTTTCCTGTTAGAGAAGAACCTATTTTATTTTAAAAAAAATGAAACAACCGACTGTCATATATAGAACATTTTGTCCCCTTAATTAACAGATAGCTTTTAAAGAAAAATATAAAATGGCCTAGTTCCTATATTGGCCACTCCACAGCATGCAGTCTTTTCAAATACAATTATTTCTAAGTGTCCAAATTTAAATTTCTTTTCAAGTATGTTGAAGGAAGCAAAAAATACTTAAAACAGATTTCTGACCAAACAAAAATAAGTTTTCTTTTTTTGGGGAAAAAAAAAACAAATAGCTTATTACTACATAAACGAGTAATAAATAAAAAGTAAATGTGCCACTCTTTTTTACTGTAAATGTACCTGAGGCTTGGCTTTTCATAGTATCAGTATCTGTTCAGTTAAGTGCCTCAATTACTTATCAAGTAACTTTATTTTACTCATTAATTTCTCAAGCAACATAGTAATGGTGCAGCAGAATGGAAAATGCATCAGAATTAAAATGAGGCGGTCAAGGCTCAAACTTGATTATTTACTATCCTACTTTGCACAAGTATAATTTCTCTTGGCCTCAGTTAACTTATCTATAAAACAAGAAGATCGGACTGGATATCAGGGGTTTTCAAGTTGGAGTCCATGAATTTTTAAAAATATACTTAGATAATTGTATTTCAATGTTACTGGAATCTTTTATAATCTTACGCATTTTATTTTT
>NW_027185653.1:832271-864079 GCF_028583685.1 Petaurus breviceps papuanus
CAGATGTTTACTAGCTGTGTGACCCTGGGCAAGTCACTTAACCCCAACAGCCCCCTCCCCAAATAATTAATTAGGAAAGGGCAGCTAGATGATGCAATGGATAGAAGGACCAGCTCCGAAGTCAGGAGGACCTGAGTTCAAAAACAGCCTCAGATGTTTACTAGCTGTGTGACCCTGGGCAAGTCACTTAACCCCAACAGCCCCCTCCCCAAATAATTAATTAGGAAACAGAACAAAAAATGTCATCATGTATCTAAGTACTGTTCATCTCATGCAACACTATGTTACTAGTAGACTAAATAAGGCAGTCTTATGAGTTAAACTTCACAATTATGAGAGCTGACTCTCTATTGATATATAATGTGTGTATCTAGCATGCATATCCTATATGACATATAAACTACATATAAGATAGATGATAAAGATATATCCCTATTAACTAAGAACTTTGAATATTTGGACAATATTAGTCCCATCAGCACTGTTATATAACATTCAGGGAACAATTTTCTTTAAAAAACAAAAAACCATCTAAAACCTTTATAGACTGTGTAAAAGACATTTTGTTAGTACTCAACTGTTCTTCAGTATTTCACCACAGTGAGTTTATTCTATTATTCTCTTCAGAAATTAATTGCTTATAATTATTCAGTAGCCCACTTCCATTAGCATATACTTATCTTTTTAAACTTGAAACACCAAATAAAATGAGCATTTCCATACACATTATAAATTTGGAGAGCACTGTATATAAAATGGAGAGTCTCTGTAATATTGATCTTCTTTGTTACAAAATTAAAATATTTTAGACCAACAGTTCTCCCAGAACATACCTTCTTAAGGATAAAATTAAATTGGTAGGGATTCCAAGGGAGGCCATCACTTAAAATGAATTACCCTGACCAGTTTAAATCATCTGTCAGATAGCCATATTTTAGGTCCCTCTGGGATACCTTTCTACTTATCACTTCAACTATCAATCTTTGCCCCTAACAAAATCTTTAAATTTTTCCCTAACGGTATAAATTTCTTTTTCATCACTCAGTACCCTATAAAAGTACTGAAGCTGGAAAAAAAATGTAAGAAGAAAACATTCTAATAAAGAAACAGTGATAGGTGGTTACTTACATAATTCAAGTTTAATAGTTCTAAAATGGGATTTCTTAATGGAAGATCCTTAAAAAATTAAAATTTTACTCTTATATTGCATTTTAGAACTGACCAGTATATCCACATACATTACATATCCTCACCATTACCATGTGAGATAATATCAGAAGCACTCCCATTTTGTAGGTGAGAAAGTTGATTCTCAGAAATATTTAAGTGGCTGGGTTGTCCATGGTCACATGGATATGAGGTGGATGTCTGAGAATTTGAACTCAGGTGCTTCAATTCAATTTAATAGTCTTTACACTCTACTATGATTCCTCCTTTGTTTGGTGAGTAAAATATCTAAAAATGGTTTTATTAAAAGGCATATTAGGTGTCACATCAACCAAGACAAATCCTAGTTCTTTTCCCCAAAACAATCATAAAAGCATGAAATGTGAATCCTTTAAGCTTACAGAAGTATCTTAATATTCTTATTCTGTAGTTACATTTCTATATAACATGATTAGAATAACTGAGAATTAAAGAATTTTCATTATGAAGAATTAAATTTGATCTTCAAAGACAGAGCATGGGACTGCTGCTGCTAAGATCTAGCATTTAATGTGGCTATACAGAATGCTGACATTTATATTATTCCAGTAGAATTAAGACATTAGTTTTTTCATGTATATCTGGATTTTAACTAAAAGCTTAAAAAGTCTGGACAAATAAAATGACAGCTACTCACTGACATATCTGTACTTCTAAAGATAAATGAACGTATCAGTAGCTTATACCCAGTGGAATCTCCATATACCAGAGGACTCTGGAATCTTCTGAATCCAGAGGTAAGATGCTCATGCAGGCCTGAATTACTGTAAAATATAGTGTAAGTACATCTGCGGACCATATTATTTCTTCTACCATATTTTCCTAGTCACTCAAAAATCAAGGAATAAAAGACAGTTAAGATACACATTCCAAAGGAAAATGCAACATTTCTGATGTGACATTCCAGAGGAAAATTTTCCAATAAGATAAATGTCTAATAGAAGTACAAAAGATTTTTGATACAGAGATCTGAAGGACTAAGTAGCCCTACAGCTAGGATCTGGCCTTCTTAAACTTTTTGCATTTGTAAAGAGACATTCACTTTAGCAGCATTCTTCCTGGTGGTGTGGGCCCCGAGGGCTTGTGCAGTGCAAAGCTGGCATGTTTTGTATTCAGAACCAAGGCTGCAGAGAAGTTGCTAGATGCAGCACCTGCAAGGGCTTCCAGAAAACACCTCAGATTCATTTTGTTTGATTTTTACTTAATTTTTAGCTGTTGAGCATTCAGAAATCTTTTACTATTTACCAAATATTTTGAGACCCCACATTGGGTCTCTACCCACAGTATAAGAAGCACTGGTCTAGGGAGCAGCTTGGTGGTGCAGTGAATAGAGCACTGGCCCTGGGGTCAGGAGGACCTGAGTTCAAATCTGACCACACACACCTGACACACTAGCCGTGTGACCTTGGGCAAGTCGCTTAACCCCAAATGCCTTGCCTTCCCCCTCAAAAAAAAAAAAAGAAGAAGCAGCACGGCTCTCGATGTATAAATCTGGAAGGACCATCAACCAGACACTTTCCGTTTACTTTGTACAGCTTTGCCATCTGTAGATTTCTTGGGCTATAAACGGTCAAAACCTTGATCATTTGAACACAAAAAACACAAAGGCAAAGTTACAATAATCAGATTTCTATCAATGGGGGTGAATGAACTCTGAAGAAACCTGGATGGACCCTTCGGACCTAGCTGAGTATTTTCCTGGATAAGGAATACCACTTGACAGACCAAATTATAGCTACATAAACAGATTTATCATTTAACTTTTTAAAGTCCTCTGATATTAGATATAAACAAATTCTACAAAACAAATGTAAAATACCACCCCATTATGTTAATTCTAGCATAAATACAAAAGCATTTATTCCAGAGAGTCCTATAAATTATCCTGCAAAGAAATTTATCTCTTAAAAACAAAAAGGGTCTAGAAGTAAATCTAGTTCAAAGAATCTTATATTTAATGTTAAACTATTTGAGAAAAATAGTAGCTTTTACAGAAGCTTATGGACATTATTTGAATGTATTTTTTGGCAGGGCGGGAGGGAGAATGTAAGAGAAAGGAATGACCCTTGACTCTTATTTAAAGCAGAAGATAATCAAATAGTTCAAATAATACTTTCAACATGGGGTATGAGAGCCGTCAAAATAGGTTTTACAGAAGTGGAGAAGCTCAATATGGCAGTGCAGCATATCAGAATCTGGATCATAATCAGGCAAAAGAACTCAGGAGACAGTCCCTTTTAAAAGAATCACATTACTATAATGGCCTTTCTATTATAAATATAATGCAATATATATTTATGATATAGTATTGCTTGCCTTCTCAATGGAAGGGAAAGGGCATGAGGAAGGAAGAGAAGCTGGAACATAAAATTTTTTTAAAGACAAATGATAAAAAAAATCCACCACAGTACTAGTCATTAGTGGCTTTTAAAATCCAGAGGAACGCACTGGCATCTATTAAGGTAAATGAAAGGCTCCTGTGACTTCTAATCCTTTGCACTTCTTTTAGCCTGTTTACACACAACTTTAAAAGCTCCTTTTGAAACTCTTGGCTGTGTGTCAAAGATGAGACAAATTCCCAACACTAAGTTCAAGATAAGCAAGGCATTGGACCTTCACCAGAGTTGACATATAAGGTAAAATCTATACTGAGAAGCCTGACCTATAAAATTTAAGGCAGGTCAAAGACTGGAAAAGAACATAACACTAAATAAACAAGAGTGACTATATTTAGTAATATAAAAATTCCAATCAGAAGGTATAATGATGGGAAGAAAGTGTATTCTAAAAGCTAAAAATAAGACCTGAAATACAACCTACATGCATTTAACAGGAAATTATTTTTAGTAAGTGAAAATTCATTACTTAATGTATTAGTGGGACCTTATCCTATTTACAAAATGAAATCCACAAAAAGAGACATTTATATAGCATTTTGAAGTTTGCCAAGCACTAATAAATTTAATTTGTGCCTCATAATCATCCCACGTAGTAGGAATTTGTGGTAGTGTTTTCTTCTTACAAATGAGAAAATAGGGTCAGGGATGTAAATTGCCTAAGTCACAGAGTTTCGAGCATCAAGAGGGTGGATCGGAACTCACCTCTTCTTGATTTCAAGTATTTTAGTCGTTAGAACCCTTTATCTCATAATTTTTGACCACTGAATGGAAAAATGTATTACGTGTGTACAGTACTTAGATCAAGAAAATATGAATAGGGCCCATAATACATCATCCTTTCCACATCCCACATAAAGTCTTTGAAAATTTCTAAAAAATATTCACCAATAATAGTAAGGTGGTGTGATAGTAATGGAATATAAAGATTCCCCTGTATTGGCTTGGTTTTTCAAACTGATTGTGTTAAAACCCAGAGCTTGTTAATCCCACCTGTGGGATGGACTTGTTGATGTGAAAAGAGTCCTGAACTGGGAGGAGCTGGTGACGTAGATTTGGAGAGACACAAGAGAGAGGCAGAGGAACTTTTTGGAAGCAGCACCCTTGTGGAGGCAGAGAGAGACTGAGAGGATTGCTGAGGGCTACTTTGAATTGCCCTGGACTTTTGAGACCTGCCCCCAGAGCTGCCAAGGACTGAGGAGACATGGCTGTTTTGCTGGTACTTTGTCTGTCTGTTTTGATGTTGTTTTGCCAGATTTGTCTACTGGTGAAAGACAGTCCTGTTGAAGAAGTCCTGGAACCTGGCTGTTGGCTAAGAGCTCCTGAGACTGTCCTGCAGACAGAGAGTGAATACATCCACTGGTGAAGGACAGTGCTGTTGTTGCAGGGGTCTGGGAACCTTTCTGTTGGTTCAGAAGCCCTGAAGAAGGATTTTCTTGTTGTATGTTTACAGAAATCCTGGGAGAGGGTTTTGCTAATGTTTTCAGGGGTTCTAGGACTGTTCTACAGACAGAGGATGAATTAATGAAGGGACTGGCAATGTATCTTGTGGCCTTGCTAAGCCTTGTCTCCCCAGGAACTAAGATTGCTGAGAACCTGCCTCTTGTCAAGATGAAGAAAAGACCTCCATTTGTGTATTAAGTGCTGTGCTTAAACTTGATGTAACTCTGGGGTAGATTCAATTGTGATCCAGGGGTGGGGAACTTTTGACCTTTTTGTGTTCTATGATTGAACAAATGAATGTACTTTACTTAGATTGGAAACTAATCTCCATTTGAGAAGAGGGGCTTTGTGGTGGACTAAATGAAGGTACAGCCTAGGGGTGGAGGAGTAGTATTTAGAACAGGGACTTTGTAATTGATTGAATGAATGGAAGGTCCTGGGATGGGGTTGTATTTGGAGATTATTTAATCACACTTAGTAAATGCTGTATTTTGAATGATGTCATATTTTGATCTTCTCTGTTCTTACTTTGTCACTTAATAAAATGGAGAGCACCGATGCTGGTATTCTGAACCTTGGGAAGTTGCCTTTGCTTGGCATTACATTATAGGTGGTTAGCATTCAGAAACAGATTTCAATATAATTAGCCTTCGTTTGGAAATATCTTCATCTTTACAGAAGTCTAGTAATAAAATCCAAGCAATTTATATCACAGGGATGTCAACCTTTAGGATATGAGCTAATACAGATAAATGGAAACAAACTCAAGACAGTTTACTGAGACAAAACCTCAAAAAATAAAAACAATTTGTAATTTGGAACTTTTGTGGAAGATCGACTTGAAGATGTGTTGAGAATGTTTGGACAGTTGCTACCTGCCACTGCTAGAAGAAATAATCATGAGACCTCTAATACAGAGAAGTATCGAAACATAAAACTTTAGGCCTTTTTAAAAAGTCTCTAGAAATAATTATTTTAGGATATTTTCTTTAAAAAAAAAAAGCCAATTTAGTTCACTCTGAAAAACAGTCATGCACTATGGGGCTATTATTACTATGGGCAGCTAGGTGGCACAGTGGATAGAGTGGGCCTGAAGACTCGTCTGTCCTGATTTCAAATCTAGTTATGTGGCCCTAAGCAAGCCACTAAACCCTATTTGCTTCAGTTCCTCATCCTAAAACAAGCTGGAGAAGGAAACGGTAAACCACTCCAGTATCTTTGCCAAGAAAATCCTCCATATGGCGTCATAAAGAGTCAGACATGACTGAAATAACTACACAAAACTCTTATGGCTCCCCATTATATTTCCACCCCAATGAAACACTAAAGTATTAGGTGGGAGGGCCCAGAAGGAACACTTCTTCCCTACCCAATGTGGCCCCTATGTTCTAACCCTTGGCAATAGGCTCAGAGGAGCAGGGCTATTGGGAAGTCCATCCCTCCAATCTTCTTATCTTACCCATCCTTTTCTCTTGCCCATGGGGACCCACACACCCTCCTCTCTCTGCCCTCACTCCCAATTCCCAAAGGTTTTTGGCTACGATTCTTCAACTTTACCCCAAGCATACATGCTTTTTCATAACATTGGATGTGCAGAGATTCATCAAAGAGAGTATTTCCAGTCGGATGGAGGTCCACTGGGCCCTACCAGTATACACACACATAAAATTGTATATCATATATATATATATACATATATACATACATATATATACCAAATGTATAGCAATATACATAGCTCATAATAGCTTAATAAATGCCTTTTCATTCTTTTAAAGAATAAACAAGTCTATCACATCAACTTTTTTTTGGGGGGGGGAGGAAGGTAGGGCAGTTGGGATTAAGTGACTTGCCCAAGGTCACACAGCTAGATTTTTGGTCTGTGTATTAAGTGTCTGAGGCTTGATTTGAATTCAGGTCCTCCTGACTCCAGGGCCAGCACTCTATTCACTGCACCACCTAGCGACCCCCACATCAACTTCTAAGGGTCTTATATTGCCCTTCCACTTTTTTTCTCTTCTTACCTCCCAAGAATGCATTGTTAAATGACCATCTTCCTTCCAGTCAATTCTGCTTCTGGTCAAGTTCTTAGTTACAGAATCTTCCCAGAAATTGAGAAATTTAACTAAGATCGAGAGAAAATCTATCAGTTTGCTCTGAGAAAAGATCTATAATGTTAGTTAATAATAACTAGTAGAACAGTCTGTGCTTCATAGGTTAAAGAGGAAGCTGCCTTGAAATGGTGACCTGATTTAGGTTCGGATAACATCTTACTTTAGAATTTGGTAAATTATAACATCTCTAGATCAGCAACTAAGACACAGTCATTTACTATAAATGACTGATAGAGAATTGAAAAATAAAAAAATCTCAAGTTGAACATTTCATGTTAGACTTCAGTTTCAAGCAATTCAAGCATACAGGCAAAAACTGATCACTTATGTTCTTCTCCCGTCACCTCTGACTTATGACCCCATTTGGGGTTTTCCTGACAGACACTGGAGAAGTTCGCCATTTCCTTCTCCAGCTCATTTTACAGAGGAGGAAACTGAGGCAAACGTGGTTAAATAACATGCCTATGCTCATATAGCCAAGTGTCTGAGGCCACATCTAAACTCATATCTTCCTGACTCCATGCCTGGCACTCATCTGCTGTGCCACCTAGTTGCCCTAATTTAGAAGACTTTACATTTTCAAAATGCCATGTAGTTGTTAATCCCCTCTCTCTAACTTTCTCCAGAAATCAGAGTTAATTATTTAGTGACAACAATTACTAGGCAGATCGTTAATTGTATTTAAACAATGATTTTTCAAAGTTAAAGGCAAAAGAGTAACACTGAACAGCAAGAAATACTGAGTCATAGTATCATCCCTAGGAGATCAAGTCAGGTAAAATACTCACATATTTAAAAAAAAAAGTTTTTAAACTCCTGTGTTGGACTATTATGCTTCTAAATACCTAAAGGCTTTGGAGAGGAAATAACTCGAATAGGTAATATAAATGTCCATGACTATCCAATGAAACACACATAAACTTGGCTTTTTCACTGCCAACCATCTTGCTTCTAAAAAATACAAGTCAGAAATCTGTCTGCATATTAGCTCTGGCACTAGCACCAGAAATTAAAATGAAGAGCATATCAAATCTAAAGAGTGATATTCCACATTATAAAGAATCTGTGATTCCTATGGATTCTTTTTCCCCACACAGATCATGACCCTTCCATGAGCTAGTAGGTAATCTTTGAGTACAGCTAAAATATTAATTTCCTTTGGTCAAACTCATGGATGTACCTTACTGAACCTAGCTAGGAAGGTCCTTGCACAGCAGACATTACAGGAACATACTCCAGTGATAGTTAGTCACAATCATGCTTTTCCTTTCCATTTTAGGCAGCAGAAATAAAGTCAAATAGAACTTCAAGAGGTTCCAAATTTTTTTGAAAAGCAAATTAAATTGCTTATATTTGGAATTAAACCTTTCTAAAGAACCGTTACAAAAGGCGAGGAAGAAAGTTTTCAAAGGAACAATAGTTATTCTGGGTTCCAGGAAGCAGAGAACAAGAGACATCGCAAAACCTTTTAAAACTGCAACAGAAAGACTGCGGTTAGATGGTGGAAGAAGTTCCTCATGGTTAGGATAGTCATCCTGCTGGGGTGATGAAGAAATACTAAGTAAGATACGCAGTAAAACAGGAAAAGAAGAGAAGAGAATCAATTGTTTTGAGAGCAGGTACAGGACTTGCATATTTCTCGGAGCCCAACTGCCAACTCTCCAAGGATTGCTGCCACCTTGCAAGTCTTGTTCCAGATTTCCTTAAATATGAATCCAGACCTTATCCTACCCTGGTGAACCAGTTTCACCTCTTTGGCGGGCTGCTATTAACTATCCACCTGAAAATTCCACTAAACAAAACACCCCTTTCCCCAAACATTAACATGAAAGGCCATGTTATACTAAAAGCGTGCTGACTATACCCATAACACAGAGCTCATTTTCTTTCTCTAAAATCTTTCATGAAGCACATCTATGAGCTATGAGAAATTAACTGATGGCAACTCAACTATACCAAAGATAATCATTTCTCATGTTTCGTAAAATATGATACGTAGGGCTAGGCAGGACTAAAAGGAAGGAGATATTGCCCCCATTATAAACATATCAATTTAGGACAGAAAGAGGTTACCGTATTTTCTTGACTGGAGTTTTTGAAAATTTTCAATTATAAATGTGATTTCATCATTTTAGGAAACTCCCAGTGTGGAGACTTCCTCCATCAATACAGACTGACATCTGCTCAAGCATTTATAATCTCAAAGAATTTATATTACTGTACATCCGAAGAATGACATTATGCTTACTAAGAGTTTTGCACTGTCATAGGAAAATTTATTTTCAAGCAGTTTTTTGGATACATAGAAGATAACTTGACTATCTTTGTACCTGTTCCAAAGTAAGAATTACATATTTCCCCTTTCATTTTTTTGAAAGCAAAATATTTGGGGGAGGGAGTTAAAGTCCTGTAATTCTTAGTATTTGAGGATTTCCTTTGCTTTATGTGATTATATTTCAAATAGCTCACATTTATTCAGTGCTCCGAAGGCACTTTTCTCTTTGTGTGGCAGCCTCACAAACTAGTATTATGGTTATTTTTGCACAGGAAATGAAAATTTCTACAGTTATAGGTCAAATTCCAAGTCAAGACAAAGTAACAGATGCGGACAGAACCCCTAGCTGTATACTTGAGTTTCACCTAGGAACACCTATTCTATTTCTATACTTCTGATATTCTATTATGATGTTATTTTGTTTCCTGACAGGTTGGAGAAGGCTATATACAAACACTTGAGAGTTTGAGGAAAACAAATTGGAAAAGAATCAAACTAAAGTATAAATGGCCTCTGAGCCTTGCAGCAAACCAGGGAAGGGGGACAAGCGTTTATTAAGTACCTCCTCTATACCACTCTCCATGCTAAGCACTGAAACATCTTATTTGATTCTTACAACTCCCGAAGATACGTGGGATTATTATCCTCATTCTACAGTTGGGAAAACGGAGACAGACGAGTTTAAAATCATTTGTTGTTAGCTAGTTAAGTTGTCAAGGGCCAAATCTGAAGTCAAGACCCAGTGCTGCATCCCCAGAGTCTATCTATATCTATTACACACACACAGTCAAACTTCCCTGGACTTAAGTTTTCTAACCTGTACAGTGAGGAGATGGAACCAGACGGCCACTGAGGTCCCTTTGGGCTATGCTTCTATGGGTCACTACCTAGTAATAACTGACATTTATACATTGCTTTAAAGTTTGGGAAGCGTTTTAGGTTTAGCCCCTTGATTTGGATACTACAGGTATTATCCCCATTTTATGGATGATGAAACTGAGGCTGACTCATCCAAGGTTATACAGCTAATAAGTGTCAGAAGCAGGATTTGAACCAGGTCTTAATGACCTGACTCCAAGTTCAGAACTCTACCTACCATTTTATGCTGCCTCCTCTCTCACCCAACTAGTTAGGTCAAAAGTTAAGAACCACTGAACCCTGAGCCAGAATTTTAGAAGATTCTTCTAAGTAAGCCCTCTTTATAACTAGCTTTTGACTGCACAAGAGGGTTGAAAATGGGAAGTATACTCCTTATAATAAAACCAGGTGACATTTCATCATTTAATTTCATTTTTTTCACATAATTTCATTCATAATTCATTCATTTATGGCAGGTAAGTTCTGGAAGGACTAAGGTACGTCAGGTGAATTAATGACCCCTTGCAGAAGAATGCCAATAGGAAGTTCCCAATTATCATCATGATATGTATGTCTTAATGCTCATTTAATAATACCAAACATACACTCGGACTTCAGTTCTCTCCACTTTTATCTACTCATCTAGTCTTGATCTTCTGTCCACACCTTTAGGGAAAGGGAATTCCCATATATTGGCCTTTTTTGTTGTGAAATATTGCTCAGGCTTCCTTGTTCTTCATCAATCATCCATTTCTGTAAAATGACACCAAGTGAACAGCCTGACGACACATATGCAGCAAAGATTTAATTTTTAGATGGCCCAATTTGAGAAACAGACTCAGAGAATCCGTTAAATATAAGAACATGAACTATTCATGGAGGACAAATTTACTTCTACAAAATAAAATGGAGCCACAAGTACCCCTTTCCCTAGCACCTGAGGAGGCAGTTGTTATTTATTTTGCCCCTCCACAAAGTAGTTATCACCTCTAGATCCATTAAAGACTAAATAAACAGACACCCAAAACAATCAAATGTTAAATTGATAAGTGACAAAGAAGAATCATTAGAGAATAAGAACATAGGCTTAAAAAAAATTCAGTAGCATAAAACTGATAAAGCCTGATTTGATTTGTATCAGCAGCTGTATATACCTGCCAAATAGCTCCCTTTCTCTCTGAAACATTTTCTCAACTCCATTCCTTCCTTCTGTTGCTACTAAATCTGAAATTTTAGCATCCAAGCAAAAGATACAGGAACATCATATAGTCTCCAAACCCCAAAAGTTGAGGTTTGAATCCACCATAAATGGTCACATAACCCTCCTACCGTAACCTGTTAGAATTCCAAGAACATATTTCCCAGTTCTGAGTTCACTTACAATTTGTAAGCTCCTCCTTCAGATCGTAAGCTTCTTGAAGTCAGGTACTGTCTTTTGCATCTTATCTCTCCCCAGTGTTTAGATAGTACATGGTACATAGTATATGCTTAAATGTTTATTGATTGATAGTATCTCAGATAAACCAAATTCATTTGGGTATGATAGTTAAATCATTCTCCCCTAGACAAATGATTTCCCTCATTAATGAAACTCCCAGTAAATATTCCTCGAACTTGTTATAGTTAAGTTCTAACAATTAGTTATGCCAGGAGACACAAAATACCAAAGATATTGGTATTTATTTTATAAATATAAAGATATTGGTATAATTTGAATATAGGCATTACTAAATGATGATGTACATGAAGTAAAAACCTCATGAGTAAAGTTTTTCTATAACACCATAATTTTGCATTTTCAAAAAAATCAAAATAAACAATTTTAAAACTATGATTTAAAATATTAACAAGCTGATGTTCTACAAAATAGTTACCAGATGCTGACTTAAGGGCACATTTGCAGCCTAAGACACCTTGGAATGCCCCTATCTATATTCTTTTGTCTTTTAAAATAAATTTTTACTGATATAACCAACTATCTTTCACTATTAGCCTTATTACAAATAGCTATTTTAAAGAATCTTAGTTAAGAAGGGTACCCGGCACAATTCTTACCTGAAGCATGAATTACCTTTTTAAGCATTCCTAAGTAGTTACACCTCTATCAGAAAATCTCATGAGGCAATATATTCCATTTTTGCATAGCTCTAATTATTGTCTTTGTTGAGCTACAATATGCCTCTTTGCAGCCTTGACCAAATGCATCATGGGCTCTAAGACCTAAAAACTCGTAATAATCTTTCTTTGTCCTTACTTACATGTCCCCTTATCATTTTCTTTCTTTTTCCTGCCATTTTCACATTTAAAAAAAAATCTTAGCTCAGCCTTGCCGGTCACTTTAGATTCCAATTTCCCTTTCTTACTTACCATATTCATTCATGATTATATTTTTTAGAAAATCCCTCATCTTTTGGGGTTATCTTTTGTGTTAAACTCTTGAGCTACAGAATCATACCTCTCTTTCCTCTGAATTTTGTGAAATCAGCTTTATCGAATTTGGGTTATACATCTAAACTATGTCAAGAATTGTGAAATGTGGGATGATATAATCATTTTCTCCTGATTCTTATTCCTTATATATACTTCACCAAAGAATTCCTCCTTTTGGACACAATTTCAAGAATTTATTAAATATTCTGCTTTTAGCAGAATTGATAACAAATAAATTGAAGTCTCATTTCATTAATACATTTTGTTTTGTACTGGCGTTGAGGTATGCATCAAGAACTCCCTATCTGCTTCCTTCACTTGACCATATATTCTGTTGCATACTCACACAGTGAAGTTACTTCTGTTTTTAAATGTCCTTTGACCTTTACCCAAATACTCCTTCCTCATCATAATTCCTTCCTTAAGTTCATAAATTAATGAATAATGAATGATAAACTATTTATTAAGTACTACTTATATGTGCCAGTAATTGCTTTCAGATTTAAATACAATCAAGCAAGACTCTCCCCATCCTCAAGCCTTACATTCTAAATGGTGCAAGTTAACACCCGAGAAAAGTTAAGTGGAAGAGGATATGAAGTAAGGTTCTGCATGGTAGCAAGGCTGGGAAAGTAAGTAGAGGCCTGGTCCCAGGCCAAAAGAGATAGAAGCTCACTTATCACAGCCCTATTGTCAGTCCCATGAGCAGAGTCAAAGGTTCCTTAGGTGGGAAGTAAGGGTGGCGGGAATGAAGGTTTGAAATAGTTTGAAAGAGCCGGAAGTGACAAGAGGCCTTGCTCTGGCCAAGATGATCTGAAAGCTCTCAAGATTTCCTTGCAGGTATCTTGACATATAGAACTATTCTTGTCTCTCCTATCAGATGAATTTCTTTGAAATAAGGTATACTCTTTCCTTTTCAAGTATGAGCTATGAGTGTAACCCTTAATCTAGGGTCCTAACTATTAATTCAATTTTTTAACTCAATTTTTTTTTTAAAGCAGCCTCCTCAAATCTGGCCTCAGACACAACACAAAAACTAGCTGTGTGACCTTGGGCAAGTGTCACGGTCAACACTTTGACTTGCCCTCCAAAAAGGAAAAAAAAGTAATAATAATAATAATAATAATAATAATAATAATAATAAAAAGCAGCTGCACTTTATTCTTTTTGCAAAATACTTTATATACATTAATCTATGTGAGCTTCACAAAATCCTTGGGATTTGTTACTACAGGCAGTATCTCCATTTTAAAGATGGGAAAACAGTCGCAGAGAGATCAGGCTAAAAACAACTAACAAATATTGGAATCAAGGGAGATCTTGGTTCGGCTCTCATCTCTAAATCCAGAGCAGTAGGATTTCTTTCTGCTCATTATACAATTGTGTCTCCAGATTGCCCTGCATCCCTGGGCCTTAGAAACATTTCTCCCCTAACCTACCTGTTCTTCCCACTTAAGGTGGGCCACATTAGATACTCAAACTACACTCTAAATCACTGGGTGCTCCCATGAATGAATACTAGGTTCCAAAGTAATGATGCTAGGACAGATAATAGTATGATCTAGGACAGGAAGGGACTACAGATCTTTTAGTCAAATTCCTTGGTCACAAGGGCTAGCATCAATCATGTTTTGAACACATGTCTTCTGAATCCAACTCCCATCCAACTGATGACTATCTTCACTGAGACAGGAGAACCCCTTCCCCTATGCCTACAGTCTACCTGATAGAGCCTGAACTAACAATTGCTCCCTAATAGGATAGCTCTTCTACCCTTTCTTTGGCTTTTATATGTGTATGTGTGTATACATGCATGGATGTATATATAAACCTATTTGTTTCAAGTCACACCTCTGACTTATACTATACAGCTGCAAAAAAAAGATGCCTACTTACATTACTAGACAGAGTTTCCTTGTCTAGGATTTCCTTATTAGCAATGAAATCCCAGGTCCAACTCTCAGCTCTATCCCATTTACACAGATTTCTACATATCCAGTGTAGCTATAAAAAAAAGGACAAATAAAAAGTAACTGTTTTTAACCTACCTACTGGACAGATTGGAAAAGATGACTTGGCAAAGTAGCAGAGAGCAAAGAGGGACGACACTACTTTGTAATTAGGGACAAGTACCTTTCCAGGATGCTCATGCAATGCTATAGCTATCATACTGGGTCAGACTTACTTCAGGGACATGAACAAAGAGCCTTCTGTATCTCAGCGAGATCAGAAGAGGGAATTTTACCAAGCCATCCAAAGTAATGCATCCATTGAAACTCCACGCTAAAGCACTTGTAGTACCATACCAAACCTGGGAGAGCTGCAAAGGGAAGGAAAAAACCTTTGGCTGAAAGACCTTTACAATCCTACTTAGGAGACAAACATAAAGGAAAAAAAATGAGGTCGCAACTTTTGGAAATGAAGAACCAAGTATTTCAAGATGTGGAATTAACACCACTCTTTCTCTTCCGCTTCTAGGAAGCGGTTACAAATATGGGCTGATATCAGTTTGTTTTTGGAATTAGGGTTTTTTTTTTTAAAGTTAACACGTGTGCCAACATAACATTCAATTGCTAAAAATCAGTGACCTTTTAAAAACTTTGAACTATAATCTAAGTAAGGCAGATTAAAGTGGGAATGAAAAAAAAATTAAGGGCTAAAATGTTTCATTAATATCCTCACTAAATTAATATGAAAATACTTGCAGGAAATTGCTGTACCTGGAAGATTGCTCAAGCTCTCTTTCCAATGCAGAAATATAATATAGAATTATCTAATACCAATGTGAATCATTCTGGTTAAAATATTTGATTTTTTAAAAGATTCTTAAAGATGAGGCCTTTATGTGAAATACCTGGGAAAAAAATTAGGCCAAAGAGTCTTTCAGTTTAGGTGGAACTTAGAAAGAATTATCTTTAAGACAATTTTGTTTCAGAAAAATAACCCATATCCTCCAGCATATAACATATTTCTCTATGGACAGAAGTGCAGTGTCTGTTTTATTATATCATTAAACATGCTAATCCCAGAAAGACATCACCTAAGCAAATGACAGTCCCTTTTAAAATGTTCAATAGCTTGTTATAGAAATGGAATGGAAATTTAGGATCTTCCCTGCCCCTAGGCCATTTGATAGACTTAAGCGCACCTGGAGCCTGTGTCCAGGAGATACTTTGTGATTGGGCAATGGGGTCGAGGGTTGTTACATTCTCTGAGCCAGGTGAAGGCTACGTAAACCCTGATATGAGGCTTTGTTTTGGGGCTCACTTTGTGAGAAGTGTTGTGTGATTTGACTAGACAAGACTCTGGGCAGCCGTTGAGAGCCCCAGGCTTTGAAAAACCCAGATGTTAATGCTTCCCTCTCTGGTAACTGTGATTAGATATGGATCTACTGGTTGGACTGTTGGAGGTCTGTCTGCTTGAAATGTTTCTCTGTCTTGTAACTTCTGCTTGTAACCTGTCTGTATACTCTGAATTGCGGGGTGCTGACTTTTCCCCCTTAACTAGGTAAGTGATATGTTTGATTGATTAGAGCAAAATTGTTAACCCATTTTGAGTTGCTTTCCTTTAGAAAAGAAGGTCTGTGTTGGCAGCCACCCTGAGGACGCTTGGGGTGCTTGCTGCTACAAATTGCATCACAAACAGGATCTGCAGACTAAAAGGAAAGTATAGGGGCTGGGATAATTGTTTGTTTCCCAGTTGTGGTAGCTGTGACTCTGTGGAGCCATGGAGCAGGAGAGAAGAATGGCCGGCATGCAGACTTTGCTGAGCTGAGAGCAGGAATGGTGAGCTGTCTGCATTGGGACCTGGGCACAAGCCAGGAGCGGCTGCCGCCTGAGGGAGGTAAAGGAACCCAGGAGTTCGGAATTCAGCCACAGGACAAGATAAGAACTGAGCAGCAAAGCAGGGGCACTGAATGTGTTTCCTGGCTGCACCCCAGTTTGGGACCCAGGGGGAGGATGGACTTGTGGCCTTGGACCCCCAAGGACCCCACCCTGTTGGTTTTATTGATTAAAGCAAGATTGTTAACCCATTTTGAGTTGCTTTCCTTTAGAAAAGCAGATCTAAGAACCTGTGTGGGCAGCCACCTGGGGATGCTGGGGTGCTTGCTGCTACATAGCTATAAAACGTATTCATGCAAAATTCTGGGTTATCATTATTTTAACACAAAACCACTCAGCTATTACTATACCTTATGAAACCTTACTCACATACCTCACTCCCTTAACTACTCCACCCCTACCAAAAATACCTAATCTTCAAAATAAATGAACTATTTTGAGTAAGGGTATAGGAATATACCATATTGCTCCTATAAAGAGATTAGCATCCCAGAGAGGTGAATAGGTGACTTGTGAAAACATACCCATACCTGCTATGTTTCAAGGATAAGCAAAATGATGGGCATTTACAATGCATTTTTAAAAACTTTTCTACGTGAAAAATAAGAGAAAGGAAAAAGTATTAAAAAAATGAGTTTTAATTGCAGAATGAAAGATTTAAGTTAGGTTTTATGGCCTACAATATTTTTCAGACTTTATATAACTATTATAGATTTTGTAGAATCAGAACTCTTAAGAAAGCTCAGAAATCCACCTAATCCAATTCTTATCTCTGCCCCCCGCCGTCTTTTTTTTTTTTTTGCAGAGGAAAGGAAGACCACTTAAGAGTTTAAGTGATGTGTCTAAGATTTCAAAAGCTAGAAGAACCATAAATATAACGCAATGATATAGTGAAGAATTTCTATCTCTAATGAGAGACTTTAATGACCTGAATCTTTACCTCATTGTATAAGATTGAAAGGACTCAATAAATCAAGTGGTTGAGGCTCCTTCTAATTCTAGGTTTCTCTTATTTTTGAAGTTATAATCAGTTTTAAACCAGAGCCAAAACTACCTAATGATGTAATAGCTCTGCAACTGAGTACAAGTAAATCAGACTACCAAGTCTTAAATGGGACAGAAGTCTCCAAAAGGATAGTGTGTACTTCCACTAAAATTTTTACTACTTTTCTACAAAAGTTTGTCAACCTCAGTCTTCAAACCACATGTAGAAATAAAGTCAGACCTAGAAGGAAATTTAGAGATCCTATATTCTAAAATCATCACTTTACAGATAGAGAAATGAAGTTTAGTGACTTGCCCAAGGTCACAGGCAAAGCAAAGAACAGAACCCATGCCTTCTGAATCAGTCCTGTTTTCTCATACCTACCTGATGTCTTAAATGGTTGACCCTTCTCCATTAACTATCTTAAATTTATCTGAATTTATCCTATTTATCATCTATTATATTTACTATTACAGTATCTATTTGTGGAATCCCCTAATAGAATGTAGTAAGCTCCTCAAGAGTAGGGATTGTTTGTTTCTTTGTATTTGTGTCCTAAATGCCTAGCAAAGTACCTGGCACATAGTAGGTGTTTAATGAATGCTTAACAGATTTCCTCTACATATGAAACTATATAACCACATGCATTAATTAGTGTGGTGGCTATGTGAATAAAGAGATAAGGCAGCATGTGATAGATGTTGGATAGAAATGGCAACATTTATCAAACTAGATTTGTAAGTTGAGAGTGAGGAATCAAGTATAACAAACCCGGGCAATTAGAAGAATGGTAGTACCTTCAACAGAAATTTAAAAGATGTAGGTTGGGGAGGAGATTAATGAGTCACGTTTTAAACATTTTGAGTTTGAGGTGCCTCTGGGCCATCCAGTTTGAAATGACCGATAAGCATCTGGCAATATGGGACTGAAACTCAGGGGAGTGCCAGGGACTAGATATATAGACCTTTGAACCATCTGCATAGTAATAATTAAACCCAGGAGAGCTGATGAAGTTATCAAAAGAACAAAGAGGGAAAAAGAGAAGGAAAGCCCAGGAGAAAGCCTTGGGGAACACTTGGGGAACACTCTTAAGTATGGAGTATGACATGGATGATGAGCCAACAAAGTAGACTGAGAATATGAATTACCATTTGCAAATATACTGATGCTGTGATTAAGATTCCTCTGAGCAAACTAAAATATTCAAGAGATTTCACCCTAAATAAAAACAAGTGTCAATTCTAAGAAGTGTGATAAATGATTAAGGTATTAACATTTTGGGAAAAAAATTACAGTACTTTGTCCTTTCATAACATCACAGGGAACTGAGGGCATCTGGGGTGAAAAATTCAATCTGTAACTTCCAAGTTAAAGGCTGATGTGCCCATTTATCCATCTGTGCTGGTGTATCTCAGTATTTACTTGGCTAGGATTACCACAAACCAAGATTAGGATTGGGAATAGAAAGGAGGGAGGGTAACTTTCTTCACATCTGTACATATGGAACATCAGGTTTCTCATGTATGATACGATTGCCCTGTCCCAACTCTTCGTTTTTGCTATGAAGTAAAGGGTATAGACTAGTCACTTGGAATGGTATGCCTTTTATGAATCATCCAGGGGCCAGAAAAGCAAATTAAATTTCTTAAATTCACAGGTATCAAAACCGCTGCCCAAAGGCTGGGGAACCAGTTTAAAATGTAATTGGGAAGTGTTTAACAAAACAAATAAAAATGTAATACAGCACAGATAATGTCAAACCATGGTTTTCCAAGTCAATCATATGTAGTCATGGGGATCCTTTCTATTTGAATTTGAAACCACTAAGAGTTTAAATCCATTTTAATGTCTAAACTGGGATGAATCCACCACCTGTGATTGCTGAGGCAGCTGAGGAATTTTTGGCACCAAAACAATGTAGGTCAAGAACAAAGTATGGATGGGGGAATTCAACTTCAAGACACAGTGTGTCTATTTCATCTTAAAGTCTAATTCAGTCTGGAGATAAAATCAGGATTAGCATAATGTGATTCAAAAGTTAAGGATTAATGTGGAAAAGGACCCAACCTTACTAAAGACTTTAGGCTTCTTTGGCTCTATTAATCTGTAAACCTGGTATTTGGTGCTTTTTAAGTTCAACTCTTTCAGGAAGGACATTGATAAACTGGAGAATATGCAAGAGGCCTGCTCAGAATAATAAAAACTTCCAGACAAGGACACAGAAGGATCTTTTGAAAGAATGAGGATATTCCGCTCATGAGAGGAAAAGTAGATTCAAGTAGAACATGATAGCTGGTCCTCAATTATTCTGCGGACTTTCAAGTGACTTTCTCTCTCTTTTTTTTATCGGGGTTAAGTAACTTGCTCAAGGTTACACGGCCAGGTGTTTCTGGGTGGGTGCTAAGTGTCTGAGCCCAGGATACAATCCCCAGGTCGTCCCAACACTGGAGCCGGTGCTCTTACTCGCTGAGCCACCTGGCCGCCCCTGAGGACTTTCAAGTGAAAAGAGAAATTAAAACAAATTAAATTTCCCCTGTTTGACCCCAGAGGGCAAAACCAGAAGCAATGGGAGAAGTTCCAGACATTGGTCCAAATATAAAGAACTAAAACTACCCAGAAATGGCATGGGACTGCCTCCAGAGCAAGTGAGGTGCCCTTCAACAAGGCTAAGACGGATGACCACATCCTCAATGAGAGGATTCTTACAGAAACATAGGGTGGGCTAGATGACCTGCAAATTCTGTCCAACTCTGATTCTTTTAGAAAGCACTTGGAGAATTAATGATTTTAAGTAAACCTGGCTTGAACATAGACAGCTGCCATGAAAAATCACAGGATAAAGCATAAACTTTGAAATTAGGGCCACACGTAAATCAAGTATCTACTGACTCCTCCTGGTAGCATTTCTTTCTGTTCTGGTGAACCTATTTGCCTCAGTTTCCTCATTTGGAAAATGGTAATAATAATAGCACCTACCTCCCAGACTTGCTGTGAGGATGAAGATAATAATTGTTAGGCTCCTGGCAGTGCCTAGCACACAATCAGTGCTATATAAATTAAATAAAAGCTATTATTATTACAGCTATTGTAAATATGAACATAACGACAGCTATGACCATTTTAGCTATTATTATTTTGGAGTAAATGATTATCTTGGAAACGTAGTAAACTCTGTTTTCCAAGCATGACAAGATAAATTTAATAATGAAACTACAAAGAATATGTTTAACATCTCGGATGATGAAGAATTATGATTAAAAGAACACCAAATAAAATATACAATATTAATAAAATGAAAAAGATGGGCAAGTCAGGTAAACTTCACAAATGGCAAAGAAGTCTCCCTTTTTGCCCCTCATACAAACTGGGGAAAAAAAAAAAGGCTGTCAAATCTTCAACTATGAATTGTCCCATGCTACAGGAAATCTCCTTTTGCATAAGAGTATTTTCCTAATTATTTCTACACAAATATTCAAAATTATGAACTAATATTCCTACCAATATCCCCAAATATTTCTAGCAACCCTATTTTTAGGTTTCAAGTTACTTATATCATTTCGTCCCCCACCCCCAAAAGATTCCAAGGCCAACTTACTTGTATGTACCTCAAAAAGGAAAACAAGATTAAAGGACAGGGCTAAAGAAAAAAAACTAAGAATAAATGCAAATGTTCAAAATGCCACAGTAGCAATTTACATCCCTATTTTGTAGTTCTCCCCCCCACTTCAAGAACATGGAACAAGGTCATGGATCTCTTAAAGTCTGAAAATTCTCCTCAGAGTCTGTAAGGTAGGTTTCTAGAAGAGGCAAAATTCCTAATTTGAGAACTACTAGCTGAAGGCAGACATATTTCGAATGCTACTGTTTAATAATTCATTTCATCTGGCATTATTATGTGTTTAAAGAATGTATGTACGTATATTCAGGTGTGTGTATATATGTGTGTATACAGTGTTTAATGTTACATATTTATATACGTGTGTATACACTCACATATCTTACTCAGGGCTCAAAGCACAAGTACTTCTAAAGCCAGTTTTTCAGGGCCTATATTAAAAAAAGTCAAATGGTTCTGATATACCAACTTGAAAAAGGATCTTGTAAAATAGGCACTGGGGCGGCTAGGTGGCACAGTAAATAGAGGACCAGCCCTGGAGTCAGGAGGATCTAAGTCCAAATCTGGCCTCAAACACTTAAGTAGCCGTGTGACCTTGGGCAAGTCACTTAACCCAAATTGCCCTCCAAAAAGCTAAATAAAATAGGCACTTCCCTATGCAGACTTCCTCTTCATCTTCCATTGTATGATAATGTACATTCTAGTAATGGGGAATATGTTCAATCCTTGGCATTCAGCTGATAATGCTATTAAAGCTAAAACTTTGAAAGCAACCTAAGACTACAGAATGAGAACCACGATGACTCTATTATTGTCATGTGTGTGCAAACTGGCAGGGAGAAGAGAGAGAGGGAGTCAGACATTTGAAACAGTTTTCTGCCTTTTTGTTTTAAAGCAAGATGTAATAACTTCAGATCTTCTATTTTCTCCATTCCAATTTTTCATTTTGATTTCCTTTCGCTTTGTCAGAGGTTGATAGGAAAAGCTGTTTTGGTGGAAATACCTTACTTCATTTTCTCTACCTTCTGAGCATCCAAAAGAGAAAAATAAGGGAAGTAAAAGAATTAACTCTGCATTTATTTGGAGTATGATGTAATTTCAAGACATTCCACAGCCTTGCCCTATTTCTCATTCCTATTTCTTACTGCCAACGTTTTGACTGCTTTACTTTTGTGTAATAACACTTTTGTATTATTAACACAAACACAGGAAGACAGACATGCAAAGAAAGGTAAAACATATTTTATCATAACTTTTTAATAGTTCAGGTAAAAGTTTTGAAGAGAATTTGAGATAACTGACTTAAGTAAATCTTGGGGATTTGGGGGCTTTTTGATGATTTCTTTCTTGTTGCCCCCCACACTTGGTTTTAACTCTTAATATTCCTGATCTTTATACCTTATACACATAACCAAAATCCCAAATAGAAATGGTAAGGAAGGACATATGGCTAATTTGGTTTTCCAGCTCTTTATTTAAACTAGAGGGAAAACAGAAGTTAATTTCTTGATGGTTTGCGAAATTCGACCCTCTTTTGCTGCCCTTTTTTCTCCACTATTTCCTCTTCCTAAATTAATAGGGTGAAAAAAAGTTAGACCCTCAGAGAGGCAAAAGGCTAGTACTACTATAGATGCCACAACAATCACAGGACCCAGAAATATAAAAGTGAAAAACACATGAAGAAAGGGATGCTACCTCAGTCGTGAAGTGGTATACATCTGCATCTGTTCCTGCTAAGTAATGTCTGAGGTGAGAGCATTCATGCAGCATTTTCCTAGAATTAAGTTGAGGTCTTTTTTTTAATGTCACAACTGAAGAGCTAACTACATGCAAATCAAATCAAATTAATATTTATCGTTCAGCTACTTTATACAAAAGCAGAATAAATGTCTCCATGTGCTTTAACCCATACATTAACAAAAATGCAATCAGAAACTTCAAGAACGGATTATTTTTTAAAAAGAGGGACAAAGCATGCATGCCCTCCCTTAAATGTTCATATTCCACTATAGGCATTCTGAAGCATAAATCCAACCTGGTTAAGTTCAAAAACAAAGTTTTAGTGATAGAGCGACTTTCTCCCTTTTTTAAGCACATTTTTTATCATTGATCTTAGAGGATATTAAGCCCCAGTGAATACACATTCGGCTCAACTTTGATCCTCTTCCAAGGAAAAGAGATAAATTGAACTCTGAATTTGATGCTATGGATACAGTCAGGAATGAAGAGACTAAGTAAGTTGTATAAAATTGTAGCATGATGTGATTTACAAGCAAGTTTAATGTCCACCTATGTCCTCCCACAGGGTGTAAGCCACATAACGTTACCTACCTGTGATTTTGTCTCTTACAAGCTTACAGGACTCTATCTCACCAATGCTCCCAAAGAGGCTCTTCAGCTCTTCCTGTGTCATGTTCTGAGGAAGGTAGTTGACTATTAAATTGGTCTTGCTGTCCTCTGTGTTCCCAGAGTCAACTGGTGATGAGCAGTTGTTGTTTATGGTGGTTGGACCATTCGCTGTGTTATTGCAAGTTGGCCCATTAGACAGCTGTGTTTCCATGGCAGCAATTACCTGCTAAAAAGAGAGAAAATAAGAAATGTCAGAATTCATATTTCACTATCTATTAAGAGAGATTCCAGCCAAGAATTTAAAGACATGTCACTAAACACAAGTTGTACTGTCAAAAATACAATAAAGCATGTACTCAACCACAACACCCACACTTTCCCATCAGCTATGGAAATATACTTTTAATATTACACATTACTTACAACATACACATGTGCATTGCTGTGCATGCATATCAGTACAGAACAAATTGCTAAATTAAACATTCTCTATCACATTCTGGATCTATTTGGATCCCCCTACTCACCTGGGACTTCCACGGACTTCAGGTTAAGTTTGTTATGCTTAAGCACACAGATTTGAACCCCATAGTATAAGGTGCTGCAAAAAAAAAACTTCCTAGCTTAAGGAGAATTGGAGAAACTCCTTAAGAATTTTAACTTTTAAACACTAAAATCTATAAGCTTAAAAATCAAAGTAGAAATAAATGCACATTTTTGTCAACATGTACTGTTTTGGTTACATATTGAAAAGTTTTTGATTTGACAGTATCCTGTAACTATCCTGCCTGGGATTTGAGAGGAAGAAAAACCATGAATGTCACATGTTAGGCAGTGGAAGAGGATCTGAATGAAGGTTTGGGAATGACTATGGAATATTGTTTCCACCTAGCCCTCTCTCTCCACCATTTGAGCTAAGGGAAAAAAAATATCACTTAGGCTAGTGGCTACTGGCTACTGTTCTATAGTAACAAAATAAAATCTCTACACAATTAAAGTTGGCATTTTACCTTGACACTAGCAAAACTGTGTAGTTCATACACACACACACACAAATAGCCACAATGAAAACAAGTCAACTTTTAAAAATGACCAGCTCAAGCAATTCTAACTTGAGCAATGCTTATAATAAGAATGTGAGTAAAACTTCAAATATGCTAGACAAATATCAAAGTTGGCCAATGGAGACCCAGACTACTAAAAACACTCTAAAAATTAATGAGGTCTAGCAAACCTATAATTCTTCATACAGAAGGACAACAAACCACACTTCTAAAGTTTTCCAAAAAGTCTTCAGACACCCTAAAACAAAACTGATTAAATTTTAGGGTTCTTAAAATTTGAAGCTTTATTGCAAGCATGGCCCCTCCAAACACATTCAATAAAATCTCTAGTCTTCACAGAGAAACAACCTCTAAAAAGATAAAGTTCTCAATTAGTGGGGATTTTAATTTTCAATGATATCTTAATATAAAAAAAGAAATGGAAGTCAAGGAGGAGGTATTAGAGTAAGAGAAGGTAAGAGGAAAAGAGATAAGGGGAAGACAAAAGTAGTTTTAAATTATAGTACCTAAAAAAATTTTTTTAAGGGAATACCAATGAATAAGCAAAACATTCATATATCCTAATAGGCCTTAAAGGAGGCCGCATGGAACAGTAGATTGGCCTAGAATCAATAATACCATAATTAAAGAGAAAATGAAACCAGGGTACTTCTGTGACACTGGACAAGACTCAAGTACCTCCCCAAACCTTTGCTTTCTCTTCTCCCAGAAGGGAATTCTTTCATGTGTTCTATACACTCCCTTCACAGGGATGTTGAGGATAGGGGGGAAAAAAAAACAAATAAGAAGTACCTGAAACACACTGGT
This sequence comes from Petaurus breviceps papuanus, assembly GCF_028583685.1. NCBI lineage: Eukaryota > Metazoa > Chordata > Mammalia > Diprotodontia > Petauridae > Petaurus > Petaurus breviceps. The sequence continues at coordinate 857,657 of NW_027185653.1, forward strand.
GAGAAAGGGATGCTACTGCTACTACATTAAGGATGTTGTGCTTTTTAGGACAAAATGTAATATATCTACTTAAATTGGGAAAGTATGTTTGTCTTAAGAAATTTTAATCAATACAATTTTGCAGAACTTAACAACGTCATTCCAAACAAGTACTTTCTCTACCTACCACCCCTCTAAACAATGACAACAACATTTTTAATGAGTTAAACCCTTTCCTTTTCACCTATCAAAACAATGGACTTCAGAAAGAGGGACCAAGGCCAATTTTTACAAATAACAACAAAAACAAAAAAACAAAAACAAACAAAAAACCACCTGCTGTTCTTGCGTTCGTTTATCTGAAAGAACTACGGGGGCCCCAAATGTTAGATTCTGTCTAAAGCTCACTGGGACAGTGTTTAAAATATAGTCTTCATTGATTGAAATTAGCAGGATTTAGCAAGGACAACAAACAATCCGTACTTAATTGCACAATTATTTTCATGTTCAGGTGGCAAGAATGAGATCCTAAGCCAACATTCAAGTGAACAGCTGCAGTAGGCTGTGCACACTGAAAATTACAGCATTTCTCAGCTATAGAACCATCTGCTCAGAATAAAATGATACTAATGTGCTATATTTTACAAATAATGCATATTCCATTGATAGGCTCAACACAACTGTTCACAGAATGAGAACTTGTTCAGCAGTTATTGGGCAAGTGATTTTCAGCCAGAAAATTTTTTTTTAAATAATTTCAACAGTTTTAAACTGTCAAGATTTGTCAATAACCTCAACGTTTAGTAACCAAAAAAATACATAGTGAAACAGAATGCAAGTTACTGTAACTTAGTATTCAGACCATACCAAAACTTTTTTGTTCAAAACTTTACACTCTTTTCTTTGAATCTGCACCAAAACCTCATTCAGATTACAAGTTAGACAAAGCGTGGTTCTAATTCTACATTTATCACCATATTAAAAATTGCATTGTGCTCAAAATCCTAAGTAAGGCCATACAAAATGAGCTGAAATGTAAGAACATACGTAGTATGTGCCAAATGAAAGATTCAAGTGTTTGGTATGGCCTCAGCACTACTGCAACATGCTAAAAAAAAGTAGCCTACAGAATTTAAGAAAAATCCCACAGACCCCAGTCCAAGGCTCTGCTGCCCACGAGCCACTTCTAAGCAGAGAAGCCACATCACACAGTCTGACTGCCATGTTAGTTTGGAGTTGCCGTCTGCAATATGGACACAAAAAGTACCGTATGTTAGATTAACAAGATAATGCAACAAATCAGTTTGTACAAATTTACAGTAATTGTATTCATATTCCCAGCACGTCCATGCAGTGTGGCTTAATTGAATTTGAGGCAATTCCAATCTAATCTTTCCAAATTCGGTTTAATGTGTACTTTTCTTGCACAAAAATAAGCATTTTAATTAAGAGCCTGATTTAAAAGTAGTATTGACTAGCTATCTTGGCATCTATCCTGACACACTACCTTAAACGACATCTAGAGAAATACTGTGTGCTAGTCTTTACATTTTTAGAATGTAAAAGGGGGGAGGTAATGAGCATGATTTAATTTTACAATGATGAAAGTGCCTGGTCATGCAGTTTTGTGAAGTTTCTCTGTAAAACATTCTCCCACTTCTCCCCCATATACCGAAAGGGTAATTAAGAAAATAGTTATGGGAAGAAGGGGCTATATTGTTCCATTAGGCAACAATCTTCTTTTTGTCCTGGGACTTAAAATTAAAAGTGAACCGAAACCCTGTGAAGACATTTTGCTACTATAATCAAACTGATTTCTTTGAACAATTTCACTGAGAATTATTCACATATACCGAGAGACAGTAAAACCAGCATCTTTCAATTGGAATAACTGGACCAAAAAATAGGAATGTTTAGAGTAGTGCTTGAATTGGGTATCAGCTTCGTCCCTGAACACACCAAGTGATCATTTTTTAATATGTAAATTGCAAACCCAGCACGATTGGAAAATTAGCACTGCTATGAGGCCTCCAATATAGTTAATGGGCCATTTACAACTTATTACAACTCTCCCAGATACTAAACAGAGCCACAGTATTGACACTAAATCCCAATTCTGCTCTCTTTTGGCCACCCAGCTGTTCTAAAGTAGACCCAATTTTGACTGCTGTAATTCAGAAACAATAACCTAGAAACACGAGGGCTTAGCCCAAAGTGCCCTGGGGTGATATAAATGAAGACTATCAACTTCCTTGACATGTACTAGGACAGAATATGACTTTTCAACATAAATATGTATAAATACACACAAAAATATGCACGATACACACATATAGAACATATATTAGTGAAAGTACACATACGATGAAAAACTACAGCCTGTGAAAGCATGCGTATACATACACATATCCCCTTTTATTGTTACTCAAAAATATTCTAATTTAACATTTTCTTCATTGAATTTTTAACAACGTAACTTTAAAATGCATTTTTTCCCTGAAAAATGGCATTTTTTTTTTTTTACGTATGCTTTACAAGGAAGCAGCCTAGCATAGACAGTTAACCTCAAGGGCAGGTAGCCCTGGGTTCAAGTTCTGCCTCTGACACAATGTGCCTGTGTGACACTGGGCAAGTCACCTTACCCTTTAATGCCCCAGGCAACTCTCTCTATATTGCAGAGGAAATAGGATGGTCGAGGGAATTTCTCCACAGAGAGAAATATTCTTATGTTCCTTATAGCTATGAAGGATATCATGAACTTTTAGCATATTCTTTCACTTCTAAACTCACACCTTCAGAGAAATATGTCTGATCCCATGGTATAGAGAACAAATTTAAGCCTGAACCTGTTAAAAGAACTGTAGAAAATACTAATTACATACATAATGTGATGAAGCAAGGATTAATTGTGTTAGGCTGCCTATTAGGCACACACTGATATCGAAAAGTTTGGGACTCCAACTCCAAGCTTAATAATAGCACCTTGTATCTGTTTAATGTTTTATTATTTATGAAAGGTAATTACATCAGCTTTCCACCTGACCTTGATGAGATCCCCGTGGGGTAGAGCATTTTGAAGATTAAAGACCCTAGGCCTTAGAAAAGTCAAGGACTATCCCAAGATCATACGATTAGATAAGTGAAAGATGGAGAACTGTAACTAATTCTTCCAAGTTCTGAGCCCTGTCTCTTAATGGATAACTTACATAACCAAAACACCTACAGAAGTTAAAAGTCCAATTATTTGATAGTAAGTTTCAAGAAACCATGAAATAAGACTCAGATTAAATTTCGGATCCAAATCCCATTCCACAGGAGAGAAGAACTAATGAGCTAATTTTGTCACACTTCTTTTGGAAGGGTCAGGATACACGAAAAATCATTCCACTTCACCATATGAAGGCTGTGGGAAAATGATTTTGCTGTCCTTACACTTTTTATACACACCAGACAGTCTTTCTGATCTAGTTAGATCTGTACCTTTGCTGGAAGTTATAAATAAATCGCTCACACGCATCTTACCTTTATTCTGGGCAAAAATTCTAAGTTACTAAAAATGCAAAGCTCTGTCCCCTTCAGTAAAGGACATGAGATTTCATTCTCCTTAATCTACCACTGGCAATTTTGCTGCCTAGCCTATATACAGCTTCCTTTGGGTCTAAAATTCTTTGCAAAAAAGAACAGTTGTATTTTGAGTTTATACTTAAATGTTTTAAGGAGCTGGGTATCACGAATGAAAGGACTACACTCTATGTAAGAAAATTAAAATGTCCCCCAACACCTCAATAGATGGACTTCTAATTTGTGGCCAGGAACAAGTAAAAAACTAAAATAAAACCTAGGAGTCAACACTAAAGTTGATAGACCTTTCAAGGCTCAGCTATATCAGTCTTTAGATAATAGCTACAGAAACCATCCCTGGAACAGTGCCTTCTTGAAGTGATTCCATACATGACATGACAAAGTATCAGATTAAAACTTCAGTGTCTGACTTCACTTGTGTACTGCCCATTAAAATTTTTGAAAAACATTGTTGAAAAAAAGTATTCTTCTTTTAAAAAAAAATTGTCAATTCTGGGGGGAGGGGAAGAAGGGAGAAAAGGAGAAGAAATCAAGGCCTTCTGCATCCTTTTATCTCCCTCAATATTTTTTCACTCAAAGCAGTAGAATAGACTGAGTGTAGGGGCATTTGAATAATGCCCCAAATGGTCAGTTGATACAGAAAACAAATGCTGGGAGATGACTTACTTTTTTCTTTTTTGGAGGAGAGAAGGCAAAGCAATGGGGATTCAGGGATTTGCCCAAGGTCACACAGCTTGAACTCAGGTCCTCCTGACTTCAGGGCACTGCACCGCACTACACTACACCTAGATAACTTACTTTGTCCAATGAGAAAGAGAAAGATAAAAGGGCTGCTCTTCTGAGAAACCACCAATGTCTGAAATCTTTTACTTTTCCCACGAGGAAGCCGCAGCCTACAGAGTTCAAGGACCTGTCATAGGCATCATAGCTAGCTAAGCGTCAGAACAAGAACGCGGACTCCAAAATAATACACAATCATCCCTTCCACATCGCGGGGATTAGGAGCGTGGCATCCCCATGATCTGGAAAATCCCCATGAAAATTTTTGTCCCTCCCTTCATACCAGAAAAGTCTGATTTTTTTTTTCCTTTATGGGACATTTACATGACCTTATTGTAAAATCTGGGTTAAGTATTTGGTCATAGGTTCTGTGTTGTCTGTGGCTTCCACAAGACTCCCCCCCCCAAATTCCCATAATCTCTTATGACTACCCACAATACATAGAAACCTCGATAGGAAAAGTCATGATGTGGAAGGGATAACTGTCAGACCTTTAAAGGAGCTGCATCTTGGTCTTTACGCTGGCAGCAGCCAGCCCCATGCTTGGCACACTGCAGGCACGTGAACACTCCACTGAAACCTTGAGATCTATCTTTTCCAAGTCTAATTGTTTAAGAAAAGTCTATGGTGCTATTATTATAATCCTGCAATTTTGGGGGGCAGAGGGTACTATTACTTGGTTTCCAAGTAATAGAGTAGAGAAACACGGAACAAAGAAATATAATCCAAATAAGTATGAATGGGATGAATAAGTGCAATAGATAATATCAGGTGGAAAGTTCTAGAAGTCATCTCTTTCCTATCTTAAAAAAAAAATCAAACTTCTTAAAGGAAAAAACCCACAATGAATAATAGATAAATAATAATAAATAAATAATAAAAATAAATTAATAAAGTTTCAAATTCCCTAATTCTATTATAAATTACAATTCTTATAATATCATTAAATATAAAGGAAAAAAAAGTTTAACATTTTGAGGGGTTTTTTTAATTTCAAAAAGCCTTGTCAGTGTTCACCACTCAAGTCTTCTTTTAGTCTAACCAAAATGACTGATGATTATACTTGGAGAAAGGAATGATACTCAAATGTTCTACCAAGTCTTCATTGACTTTTTTCAGTCTATCCTCAATCACAGGAAAAATGAATAAACTTTAATTTTTAGTATACTCCATCTGCTCCACTGGGCTCATATTTCTGGCTAACAGGGGAATTACAAAAGAAATAATTTGTTTCTTGGTGTTGTAAATTGCGTATTTTAATATTCCAAAAGCATTTCGGATCAAATTGCTCTCTAAAGGAAGAAGAAAGCCAAGGACAAAATTTAAAAAAAAAAAGGTACAATTACCAACACAAGCCTTCCTTATCAACAGTGCTATAGAGATGGGCATCCACAAAAGCCATTTATTGTTGTCTTCAGGAATCTGGCAGCAGCAGAGTCGGTATGCAAGAAAGGAAGGTCTCCTTAAAAACAACACACCAAATCTATCAACAAAATGAGTGAATCCGAATCCTCTATTCAAAGATTTAAATGTTACAAGAAACAAGGAAGTAAAAAACAAAGACACCATTTTTCCAAAAGCATTCATGATAAAAATAAATCAATATCTGTCTTATGGTGGTTGGGACCAAGACAGAATTATTTTACTGTGGCATTTGTAAGTTCTGGTCAACTTCAGCCTCACATCAAGGAGAGTAGAAAGTAAACCAGTTAAAAAAAAAAAAAAGCAACAGCCTTCCCACCAACTGCCACTCAGCCACCTTAAAGTTTAAATATTATAAGCTGAATTAAAGATAAAAACTAAACCTATGCACCTATGTATCATCCAGGTCCTATATCATCAGAAAATGCGATGGCTCCATCGCACAGCACAGCAAGAGACAGCCGAAGTGCTTTGTTTTTAATTTGAACAAGACACTGAAGGCAAGAGGCCAGTGTTTTCATTAGGCCTTGTATGGACAAATTATGGGAAGACATGGAAATTACTACACAGGATACAATGCAAATAGGTTGGTATACATGCTTAATAGAGAGTAAGTACGTAGGTCATGATCAGTTCAATAATGCATTTTTTTTTTTTTTT
>NW_027185653.1:864479-940473 GCF_028583685.1 Petaurus breviceps papuanus
TCAAATTAACCATATGTCCCAGAGATTAATCTTCTCTTTTAAAAATTTATTTTAAAATTATTATTTCTTTCTTTGGAGAATGAAGAAGCCTCAGGTCATTCATGTGATCAGCACTAATGGGCTAATACCTCTGAGCAAACAATAATCTGAGCAAAATTAAAAATAATTTATATAGATGTCTCTCTCTCCATTTAAATTTGCTTAAATATTATCTGTGAAGGAAGTATGCTACTCCTTTTACTGAAATGGGCAGTAAAGGGTAATGCGAAAAACTGGAAATGTGGCATGGTATCATTTATATATTCCAGGGTGTCTTATTGTTTCTAAGAGAAAATTGGCCTTTTTATAGATTTCAGAGCTTCCCATTTATAGAAATCTCCATCAATCCCTCTAATAGAAGGATAAGCTGTTTGCATCCCTACAAAGTCCCCAACTTTGTATTTCTAGCCCTAGTGGCAGCAGGGCTGCAGAAGTTCAAGGAGTAAGAATGAAGTGGCTTTAGTTAGGTCAAAAGCAGCCACAGTGGAACACATGTTTTGGTAATAATTATCACCTTTCATTCCTACATCTTATCATGCAGCAGTACCATAAGCTGTCCTCTAACCTGCTGAAAAAAGTCCTGGGTTTTCATTAGCTCTTAACCACAGAACTGGTACAGATATTTAGAGTGGGAAATCTTTCAGGGCTGTACTGGGGAAAGTCTCAGGCAGCAGGAAAGAAGGTTCATTTAGAAATGAATCTCAACTATTTATACATTGTTCAGGTCAGCAGTACACACAGAAAGGCAGAAGAAGCAAGCAGTAGCAATAGTGAGTTAATGCATTCAAAAAGGTATCAGTGAACCAAGTCCAAGCATGGTTTACAAGTGTCTGCAGGCTTAAATGGTTTATGGCACAATGACTATGAAGTTCTTCTAGGGGAAGACACATTTGCATTTTAAGTTCATATTTAATGGAAAACATTATGTATATATAACATGTACACAAAATAAAAGCAATGCAAATGGTAGTATGCCATTGTTTGGAAGCCAGCAGCAGTTGGGAAGGAGAGGTGTTGCTGCAAGCAGGAAACATAGTGCTTGTGCCATGTGTTGAGATAAATGAAGGATTCTAAGAGAATATTTATCAAAGTCATTAGTGACATGAGGGTTAATCAGAATTTTAACTAAAGTTATGACTGAATTTTCAATGTACCATCATGAACTGGGGAAGTGACCCTGGCTCCTTTCGAAGGCTTCTGCTCACAGAAGACAAGATACAGGAAGTTATTCCAAAGTTGGGAAGGCTTTAAATATGGATCCATGGCAGAATGTCTGCTAAGGACCAATCTACTTCACCAGCAACAGTTGGTCACTTGGCAATGAATTCTTTGGTCAGAGCAACACCGACTTAGATTTTATGAATGTGGTAAGGCAGGTACCTCTGTGGCACCAATACTCTCATAGCAATTATAGCACAGCTTCATATATAGTGATATTCCCCTCCACATCACAACTTTCCCTCACTGAGGTTTTGATACACTGTGGGTTGGCATAAGAAATTAAAAGGAGGGGTGGCTAAGTGGCACCGTGAATAGAGCACCAGCCCTGGAGTCAGGAGGACCTGAGTTCAAATCTGACCTCAGACACTTGACATACAAGGAAGGAAGGAAGGAAGGAAGGGGAAATTTTGTGGGGTTTGTAGAAGCAGCAGATGACAGGTGAAGGCCAGCAGACAACACAGAGCCTAAGACCAAATATTTAACCCAAGTTTTACAATAAGGTACTGTAAACACTCCATAAAAGAAAAAGGAAAAATTCAGAATGGGGAGCCCCAAAATTTTAAACTGATTTTCCAGCTCTTGGGGTAATAACTGTAGCTGGTTGGCTATATCAGCTAGGGGCATATAGGATTCTTTGTTAAGGTCAATTCAACACAGACCTAAGTCCCTAAAATTTTAATCTGTGTACCTACAAAGCTTTTTTTGTTTTGTTTTAATCAAGCCTTGACTTGAACTAATTCATGATATATATGTAAAGGCATAAGACTGATTTGTTAAGCAGAAGGTCAACTCAATTATGTGAGAAAAGAGAAATGTGTTAGTCACCTGGATCAGAAAATTCACATTACCACTAGCACTTGGTTTTCCTTGGTGGAAAGGCCATTTAGAAACCCAAAGACCAGAAGTGAGTATGAGTGTACTCTCACAAAGCTAAGTGAGGTCCATCTTTCTCTACCTGGCAGGCAATCTGATTCATTCACTTCTTAACCCCTGGATATTGATAAACAAAGACTTTTTGATTTCAAACCTCTTTTCTACCCTTTATTTACTATTGCATTACTTATCTCTATTTTAATGTAGTATAATTTCAAATTTATAAATTATTGGTCATTTGATTACACTTTAGTTTGGCCGCTTGCTGATGGCAAATCAGAAGATACTTTTAATCTTATGATTAAACTGCCTCCAAAGTATAATATAGGATAAATATCAATCAGAGCTAGTTTATTTTTTTTTATTTGTCTCCCCCATTTGACTATAAGCTCCTTAAGGACAGGGATTGTCTTTTGCCTCTTTATGTATCCAAGGACTTATTAACATAATGCCATAATGTGTGGCACACAGAACTGTTTACTGACTCACTGATAAATTACTTTGAGGGATTTCTATTTAGAGACAGTTAATTCCACTTAATGTGGTAGATTCTGGATAGCTTCAGTATTCGAGGAGGCATTGGTTCATCTTGTATCTAGACCTTAAAGCCTTATTTTTGGGATCCATAACTATCCCTTTTGTCCACTGTCCATTGCTGAAGCAGTTAAATATAACAGTTTTCAGAATCGGATGGAAGTAAGAATACATGTGTCTGCATTCTACACTCTTTTCTAATTTTTCCCTTTTTCTAACAAAAAACTTATCTAATATATTTAGGGATAAGGTGGCTTGATTAATTATTCTAGTCAACTAGGTCACCATCTAGCCAATTTTCAGAAAATAAGAAATAATTCCTCTTCTATGATTTAGAAAGTATAAAAATTTCCAATACTTTCATGGTCATCATCTTTTACTGTACTAGAGTTACTAGAATTGTCCATTAAAGACAGTTTGTTAAAATGAATTTGGATAACAAAGTTTATTATATTATCTGTTTAATACTCATTTATAACAGTAACTAGCATCACATCATGCAAAACACATAGCAGCATATGGCAGTGTCTAATCTAAGTTTACAACTATTACTTCCCACCGGGAACATAAATAATTTTTAAGTGACCTCTGTGGATAGTATTCCTTGAATTACAGAGAGGTTTTGTCCCGCAATCAGTAGTCAACGAGAATTTTTAAGCTTTAGGCACTAGTGATACAAAAGATAAAAGTTAAAGGATATCTGACTTCATGGAATCTCCATTCTATCAAAGGAAATAACATTTAGAAGATAAGGTAGTATGTGTGAAATGTTAGGTAGAATGTTATCAATATAAATACAACTGATTTAAGTACTAGACAGGTAAAAAAATTTCCACAAAAGGTACCATTTTTATTTCATATAGTTTTAATAAATGTATTCTGTAGAGCTGGTCAGATATAGATTATTTTTATAAAGCACTATAGGAAATATGTATATATGTAGATATATATTACATATATATTTCAATTTTACAATTGCATCAGAAAATTGAATAAAAGTGATAGTTTTACTTACCAAACCTAATTAAAACTGGTATTTATGAAGTCACTAAGAGACAAATCACCATTAATTTTAAAAGTTAACCATGGCTATTTAAGGAATATTTTTACCATGCTATTAGTCAAACTACTATCAACAAAACAATTAAACATTTTATTCATCTAAAGCTATAAGCTTAATTTTTCCTTACACATAAATACTTTGTATTTTTAATTTTCTTAGCTTTAAAAACAAAATGTTATTTTTCAAACTATATCAGAAAGGTATACCTAAGGAAGTAAAAATAATTATTCAACTATCACAATATTTACTTAACTGGTTAGAGTTACTTACATAAAAGCCTGAATTCATCCAATGATCTTTGTAATAATAAGCCTGCTTTCAACAGTGGAGGCTTCTTCATTTGGACATACACATTTTAAGTTGGAAAATTGTAACTTGTAAATTTAAAAAGGAGAAAATGCTTCCCCATAAATAAGGGGAGTTAACTGGTTTATCTCAGATTTGCTTTTGCCTCTGTATTCATTATAAGACTTTTTTGCCCCCCCCCCTTTACAGAACTCAGTAGGTGGGGGAAAAAATAAGTGTTTATTAGATGAGAAACTCTTCTAATGCCCTTAGTGTTCAGCCTTTCATAAAGCAGTTATGAGACTTCCTCTAACACTATAAGAAGTAAATAAAATTGAAAAATTAACTACTTTGAAATTATAAACCAATTCCACAACATAATGAGATTTATCATAGCTATGATTTAAAATACTTTATATGTAGTATTCTGTCAAAAGCATCTGTATAAATTCACTAAAATACATTAATGCTTTTTAATCTACCCAGGTATTTAAGGATAAAACCCCCTGGGTACTATATAATAAAAGTGGTGCTGAATTTGTGTTAAACATCTTTGTATAGCAAAAATACAATTTAGAAAGCAGAAAATCAGCCAGAAAATAATCAGGATAAAAAGTATCTACTATTAAAATCCGGTCAATCATAAACATCATTTGGTGACAACTTAATTCAAATAAACTAAAGCAAGTCAGCAGTATAAACTGGGAGAACCTCAAGTTGTATAAAAATCTTCAGAGACTTCACTGGAAGAGTTATTATTCACCAGTTAAAAGTCACAACTAAAATATATTCGGCCTACGTTGAATTTCCATGATGCTTCACAGTATACAAAATTCCAAAAGATAAGTATTATGTTTCAATCAAGTCCAACTGTTTGTGGCCCTATTTGGGGTTTTCTTAGCAAAGTGGTTTGGCATTTCCTTTCCAGTTAATTTCACAAATGAGAAAAATGAGGAAAACAAGGTTACCCCGGGTCACACAGTGTCCAAGACGGTATTTGAACTCAGAAAGAAGAGTCTTTCTGACTCCAGGCCTGACCCTCTATCCACTGAGCCACCTTCGGTAGGTAAGAAACAAAACCTCCTGTTTCAGAGATATGATTGTGTGATGGGGGAGGTCAGGAAAAAGCCTGGGTAGGGAAAGTCTCACGGGTTTATGAGACTTCAGCTTCCAATCTGCAAAGTGAATAATTTCATAGAATAATCACAAAACACGCCACCCTTTTATTACTTGTGCATAAAATTTTAAGGTTCTGCATCTGTATACGTTTGGCTGTGTGCCTGGTTACAACTAGCACTGTAAACTGTTAACACAGATTTAGGGAGAGTTACAAAGAAACTGATTTGTGATTAAGTAAACTACCCTATCTGCTTGTCCCTCTCCCAGGGTACTGAAGAGACTTCCACGCATCCTCTCTCAAAGCCAGAGCCAGTTAAAAGCAGAGATCAGATCACCTCTTTCAGGGTGCAAATCAGCGTTCACACTTTCTGCCATCCAACGCTATGGGGTGGAGCAGAATGCTTTATTCAAAGAAAGACTAACTTGAGGGCATTCAGATCTCCACTCCAAAATGTAGGAAACAGAACCCTCTCAGCTTCTATCAGGGAAAATAAAAATAAACAGGGATGGGAGAAGCATGTTTCAGTAGGGCATTGATTGCCAAATCAGGGTAACTGATAATGGACAGAAATAATCCCTAAAAATACGTAAGAAGGGGATGAATGCTGTCTCGATAGTGAAACATGAACAGGGGAAAAAAATGGCTTCTTCTAAGACTGTCCTGAAAATATTAGGGTCATGGTGAACTGGTACCTGAAACTTATCAAGCCTCGTGTTTCACAGGTGTGAAAAAAAAAATGCTGCCCAGAATAAAGGGAATGACCAAAATTCCTAATTATGATCAAGTTGCGCAGAACTGTTTTAAGACCTCTCACCGAAGCTTCTTTCCATTTCAAAATTTTTCTCTAAGAAGTTATGATATGTGTGTGTATGAATGTATGGACAGGAGGGGGGAATGCATAGATTTAATCAGATTGTTATTTATATAGATCATGTTTCATCAGTTAATCTTGCTGTGTACATATTCATTACAATGCCAATTTTTTTTCTAGTTTATCAAAGGATCAGGCTTGTAAATCTAGGTGATACCTAATTTGCTTGTATATCTTCAGATCTTTGAATATTTTTTGTTTCTGCCATTGCCAAAATGAAAGAAATCTTCAAAATCATCTCTGAAGTGAATCAGTTTTGTTTTTTTGTTTTTTTTAAAGCTGCCACTAACTTTGGTAGCTGGTTGATAAATTTTTAGTTCCAAGAAAGCTAATAAAAACTAATAAGGGGTTCTCATGGGTTTTCCATAAATATTTAGAGGCACCTTTTGCTCAAGAAAATACCATAATTAATCTATTCATATTAGGTTTTATCATTAAAAAATACATAATCTCATGTGACCCTAAAAAAAAAAAAAAAGGCCTGGAAGGGTTAAAAGTGTTATCTGCATTTTACAGATCAGAAAACTAAGTATCAGAGGAAAATAAGATATCCATGGTCATACAGTGAATAAGAAGCAGAGCCAGGACAAACATAAATGTGAATTGAGACCCAGTTCTTGTTCTACTATGTTACTCCTTCCTACTCAAGAAAGAGCTCAAGCCATCTGACTGCCTAGCTGTTACTGTAAATATGTAATTTAAACATAGTATTGGAAGGCCTGGTTTAAAAATGGTAGAACTTCGGATGAAGATGGTTTCAATAACTTTTTATTAAGACTTTTCTTCTCTCAGACTTTTTTTTCCCTTTTCACTCTAACCCTTCATCCCCTCTTTACTTCATATTCTCAGCTTCAACGTTCTTTATTCCTTTCATGGATCCATCCCCCTTCCAAGTTCACAGCCAATCTTGAGAGTTGTCACTCCAAAAAGCAAGCTAGAGTACATTATGTTTTCGTGTAAAAGAAAAGTTTCCTATATGTTATTTTATCTACGTAAGAGCATTTTCCCCTCTCTGGTCTCTCCTCTTATTTTCTCTTTTCCCTATTCTCTCTCTCCCAAATAATCAAAATGCCAATGTCCAATAATCTAAGGCAAAGAACCAAAATGAAAAAGTTTTGTCTATCCACAGAAAATGGCCCAAATATCCATTTAAATATCCACTTTCAGATTCACCCAGTGTTTCTTATTATGGGTAAACCTGCTAGTAAATATCTAAACACCGGCGTAGATCATAAATAGAGAATTTTCAAAAGGTAAAAGACACCATCTAGTACAAAGCAGGCTCTCTAAGGGCAGGGGCTTCTTTGTTCTCTATCCACATCATTTCATTTCTATATCCACAATGCCATGCACATGATATATGCTAAATAAATGTTTGCCAGCTCATGTTCTAGTTTATAAGGCACCAATGAGGAAAAAGATTGGACATGAGGTCCCCAACTAAGTGTAGAATTCTTTGAGAAATGGATGCAAATTCCATCAAATTCAGATGAATTCCATGACTAAAACAAGAAAGGGTGTCATCACTACCTGGGTTAACAGCTGACCTAAAGGGGAGGAAAGAGAGAACTATTTTTCTGATACAAGCTGGATGATAATTTATAGCATTTTAAAATATTCTGAGGACTGAAAGCTGAAGTGATTTTAATATAACTCAAAACTTTACCTTCTATATACAGAGTATATTTCCAACTGGTCTGCTGGAAATCCTACCGGCATCTCAAACTCTATCAATCTTAAAAAACTAATGCCTCTTCACTCAAAAAAGGTAAACTGATCTTATTTATTCCCTCATTTCTGACTATATAGCACCATCACAGGGGCAGCTAGGTGGTGTAGTGAAGAGAGCACCGGCCCTGGAGTCAGTCGGACCTGAGTTCAAATCTGGCCTCAGATAATTGACACTTACTAGCTGTGTGACTTTGGGCAAGTCACTTAACCCCAACTGCCCTGCATTCCCCCTTCAAAAAAAAAATTAGAGCCATATATATCACCATCATTTTTCTAGATAGGCTCAAAATAGTGTCCACTTTAGTTTCTCCCTTCACCAACAATTCTTCACATATTTAATCAGTTTTGAAGTTATCTACTCCCTCAATTTCACTGAGATTAGTGGTCATTGTTTCACTCCCATCATTAAACTACTGTGAACATACCTTTACTCTCTTGACCTTAAGTCATCTCCCACAGTCTCTTCTTCTTCCAAACTAGCGTCTGCATCATCACATTTGACTCCCCTGCTCAAAAATCTTTTAGCTGCTACTTACTGTCACCTATTAAAATTAAAATTTGAGGAATGTGCATAACATTGGGCTCTATTGGGTTTCGTCTAAAACATCTTCTAAGGAGGATGATGGACTATATGACTTCAATGGTCCTCTCTAACCTAAATCACAGGAACACAGATCTAGCACTAGAAAGGATTTCAGAAGTCTTAAGTCTAGCTTCTATGATCTTGGTCTAACATTCAAGGCTCTCCGCCTCAGGTGTCATCCACCACTATTCTTTCCCATTTGCTATTTTTCAGCCAAACCAAATTTATTTTTCCTAATCTCAAACTTAAACTTTCTGACTCCTGTTACATCACCCACAGTGTCCCCTGGCCATTTCCCCTCATCTGACAGTGAAAACGTGCCATTCTTTGAAGGCCTAAGTGCCATCTTTTTCCATAAAGCCTTCTCTGATTCCTAACTGGAATTAATCAATCCTTACTCTCATGGTATTAAAGATTATCCTATTGACTTACTTTAAGATAGTCTTTGTATACTCCATAGTAGCTACCTATCACAGAGCCCTTTACATGGTAGGGATTTAGTAAATGCCTGTTCAATTAAACTAAATCTGTGCCAACAGGAGCACATGTATATGGAGGCATTAATGAAAGATTCCCAGAAACAATTTATATGGCTGGTCATTCACTCCATTTTTAAGCACTGACTGTAAAAATTCCTAATAGCTTAAAGCTTTAAAGTTTGCAAAGTTCTTTACAAATGTTATTTAATTCTATCTTCCCAACAACCCTGAGAGGTAGGTGCTATTATTGCCCACGTTTTACTAATGAGGAAACCAAGACAAAGTGACTTCCCCAGGGCCACAAAAAGCGAATTGATGTCCAAGGTCAGAGCCGAACTTGCAGCACTCTATCCACAGTGCTAGCTAGTCGTGGCATTAAATTCTGGACTAGGCTCCGAGGGATAAATCATTTTAAGACACAGTTCCTACCTTCATGAACCTCACAATTTAGTAAGGGGAAAATATGCATAAATATCCAACCACCACACTATAATGATCTAACAATGAGCCTGGTACTATGGAAAAAGCACTGACGAAAGGTAAGAGATGTATTTCATATCCCAGATCCTCTATGTAACCACTTACATTATCCTGTGCTTCCAATCTCCCCAGAAGGGGGACAGAAATTTCTTTTTATTTTTGGAGGGGGGAAGGCAGGGTAATTGGCGTTAAGTGACTTGCCCAAGGCCACATGGCTAGTAAGTGTTAAGTGTCTGAGGCCGAATTTGAACTCGGGTCCTTCTGACTTTAGGGCAGGTGCTCTATTCACTATGCCACGTAGCTGTTCCTGATAGAAATATTTTAAATTACTTTACCACACAGGTTTGTTTTCAGGAAAGTACACTATAAATTATTATGTTATAGATAAATGGTCAGCTATTATCATAGCAGAACAGAATATGTTAAAAGAAGTAGGAAGTATGGGCAAAGCCTATGTTAAACTATCAATTTTGATTCCTCTTTTCACCCTCAATGAAGTGGGGGGGGGGGTGTTGAGAATGAAAAGGAAGAGATATGTAAGGAAACAGATAAAATAAAAATAAAAGGAAATAGATATGTAAGAGAGTTAGAGCAGAAACTCTCCCCACCAAATTCCTCCAGGGATCATCACCGAAGATTAAGATGGATAAATGTAAGGGAGAAAAAAAAGGTTTCTATGCTCAAAGCAGTTTCCCTGCTATCACACTAAAAAGGTGCGATCTCTGAAAAGGTAAAAGGCAATGTGGTAGTTATAGAAGCCACCACCTCTTTAACTTGATGGGGGCGAGGGGCAAGGAAGTTCTATGCAAGTCAAGGGTTATTTTCTAAGTGTTTAGAAAGTATTTGCTAAGGTTTAAAAATATACATATACGTAAAAACACACATTTATTTCCACACCACTCATTGCACACAAAGAAAGGCAGGCCAACTGCACATCATACTGGTAGAAAGAACCAGTCTGGTCATATATGGGCATTGTATTACATAAGCATCTCATTTCAATAGGTTTAAAACGTTAGTTAATAACGGGCTGTGTTCATGGTGTTAGTACTTAATAGTTTGGTTTCTTGCCCTCTTCATACAGAAATTTATAATAACTAAGTATAATCCTCATTCTGAAAAGTGGCAAATGCTGAAATTTTCCAAGTTAAAATACTAACAGCTCATTTAGTTTTCTTTTCCTATTGCAGTTCTTACCAATATAAGTTCTCATAAATATGTAACAAGAGGGTACTTTTCCTAAAACCTCAAAGAGGACTATTCCAATCATGCCTAATTCGATATATAAACTCTTCAAGGGCAAGGAAAGACTTTATATTTAACATAAATGAACATTCTTGCATGGTGAAAACCTCTCGTTTTTGCCTTAAAACCAATCCTCACAATATTAAACTATCCAGACTTTCAACTAATATTCACGACCAAAGAATAAAGTAACAACTTGAGAAATGGATCTTTGTAACCACTGAGTTCTTACTCTTTACCAAATCACTGTAAGCCAATGAAATGAATTTCTTTCAGGTCCCTCAAAACCTAGTACTTAACATTAGAGCCAGCAAACATTTCCACTGTGCACACCATAACAAGAACTAAGAAACATCAAGTATCACTACTAACACGTACAGGAAATGATGGGAGGAAAATTATTAGTTCAGTATAATTAGAGCATGGAGTATTAAAATAACGAATAAAATAAGGAAAAAAATAACATGAGGTCTGCAAGGCAAGTGGACCAAAAATATCAAGACTCTTGAAGGCAAAGCTCTAAGTCTGGACTTCAAGTGGCATGTAATCACTGAAAATTTATGACTAGGAGTGACATGATCAAATCTGTACATTAAGAAGATTCATCCTATAGCTCTGTTTGAATAATGGGAAGAGAGAAAACAGAGGCAGGGGATCAGTTAGAAGGCTTACTGCAAGAGTTGAGGAGAGTATTTAGTAATGACTGCCTGATTTAAAATGACAGCAAAGAAAGTAGAAAATGAATAAAATCCACCATAATTAACAATTTATTAGATATGAGAGATAAGGGAAAAAAGGAAGCACAAAACAGAGTATGTTACCTGAAAGTAGGCTAGGGCGTAGTTTAACACTACTACAGAACTCAAAGTTGGCAGAGACCTTAGAGATCATTTAGTCTAACTCTTAATTTTTACAGCTAAGACTGAGGCCCAGAGAGAGGAAGTGACTTGTCACCCAAGGCTATGCCACACACTTCCACCCCAGCAGTTTGCACAGTGCCTAGCACATAGTAGGCACTTAATAAATGTTTACTGATTATCAGTCTTAATAGAGATGAGAATAGAAGACTCCCTAAGTCATTCTTGGTGCCTTTGACTAATTTCCTCTCTTATTTCCAAAAATAAAAATGATAAACCCAGACAAATTTCAATGCTCACTTTTTGACATGTTCATACTGGAAATCTCTTCATGGCAAAAACTAGATGAAATCCAAAGAAAGAAAAATACCAAAACACCCCATTCCAAGAAGTCACCAATAAAATTTGTTTTTCTTGAGGGATAGGAACTAGACCTGTGGTTTTATTATTAGTTTTATTTATTTTTTATTGCTTTTATTTATTAAAAAACTCCCAAGGTGAGGAAGCTCCTCACAATGCTGTTTGGCACCTTTTCTGAAAGTCATATTCTTAAAGACTTAATCAGTCAATAAACATTTATTAGGCACCTATATGTTCCAGGTACTATGCTAAGTGCTAGAGAGTGAAAAAGTTGCCCAGATCACGAAGAGGTAAAAGCCTTGCCAGGAGTCCCAACAGTATAGGTCAGGAGTGGAACTCTAACCCAGGTCTTACTGATTGCCCAGACCAACTATTTATGCACCATTTACAACCATCTCTCATTTAATATAGTCACATACTTAAATGTTTGTTCATTTGCATTTTGGGTTACAGATTCACCCTGGCTGCTTATGGTGCAAGACTTTGTGAAGTAAGGATACCCCACTTAAAAAATAATTCCAACTTTTAAAAAAAGTATAAAAACAGGACTAAATTGCTAATGCTTATTCTTTGTTCTATAAAAACTCTAGAATTTCATAGCTAGAAGATCAGATTTTGGATCATGAGAACAACCTCACTCTCTGAATCAGTCTAGAAAGTCAAGTAGCTCCTCAATATCTGAGCCAAGATTTGAACTTGAGGTCACCTGACTCAAAGTTCTACCATAGCGACATATAAGCCCGAATTTATCTTTAGCTATAAGATGTACAAATTAAACTGTATCACACAGGTCCAATTTAATCACTATGAACACAATGAAGTCATCAGAATTTGTTCATGTGATTGTACCATGCTGCCCCCCTCCCCTGCCCCACTACCCCTGAAATCAGGCTTTTTATTTCAGCATTATTATTGTAGCATAACAAAGAATTTAGCAGTAGCTAATTTTAGAGGTCCTTCACTAACGATCTTGGGACCATCAAGCCTTGAAAACATACTGGAGAGACTTGGTTACTTTTTAGCCTCATTTCCAGTAAAAACAGGAGAAAAGAAATGGCAAAATACAACTAAAGTACAGACAGGTAGAGTCAGAAGAAGCAAGTTCAGATTTTACAATGAATTCCCTAATGAATATTTCAGGACAGTGAAATCAGAGCTGTTATTGTGAGTCATTTGCTATGCATGTAGCTTCACTGGATGCATTTTTCACTCTGACTTAATTGAACTTATCTTGCCTCATTTCATCTGTCTGATGGACGCTTTCAAACTACACTGAGACTGACCAAAACATCAACATCTGAATTCTGACTATCTCCTATAAATTTATCAAAAATTATCTGTACAGCCTTAAAGTAAGGAAAGCCTGTCACAGCTAATCTACAAAACAGGCAATAAGGAGATGAAATGCTGCAGTCATTTATCAAATATTTTTTTGAAAGGCTCCTATCTCCTGGGCTCTCTCTGTGCTAGGTGCTATAAGGATGCAGGACTTGGTACATGTAACACGCTCCTATGAAACTCACAGTCCAGTAAGGAGATCTGGACATAAGCAAATAACTTAATTCAAAACAAAATGTAATTAGTTCTTTGTTTCCACTTTGCAACAATAAAAGTGCTGCAATATGGTATATATGGAACCTTTCTCTTCCTATTGCTAAGCTCCTGGGATAGATGTCTGGCATATATCCTAGGGAGATCTGAGATAAGGGGGGGGGGTACAGATTAGCACATAATTCCAAACTGCTTTCCAGAATGGCTATACCAGGGGTGGGGCACCTACCACCCTGGGCCACACCATTCCACAGCTCCACCAATCAGGCCTTACTGCACCTGTCTTCTCAGTTTATAAATTTGCTACGAAGTAAAACCTCACAGTTACTTGATCTGCATTTCTCTTAATAGTAATTTGCAACAATCATATTAACAATGGAATTACACTAACAATGCAGTTAATCATTTGTACTCTTGAGAACTTTGTTTACCCATAACCAATGACTTCTAGTGACCAGCTTCATGGACCTCTCCTTGGGGTCTCTATGGCTCTTGACATTAACTTCTTGGAGGCTCTCTCACCCTTCGGCTTTAGAGACACACTGCTCTTTCTTTCTGTTCTATCTTCTCGGATAGTTCCTGATCCTGTTGCCAATCCCTTAAATGTAGCTATCTCTTAAAGGTCCGTTCTCATTCCTCTTCAGTCCTTTCCCTTCTACCCTCATTTTCTTCCCTTAACAATTCATCTTTCACATCGGCAACTTTGGCTACCACCTTTATGTAGCTGAACATCAAATCTCCATCTCCAGACCTTTCTCTTCACTTGTTGCCAAGGTCATAGTTACCTAGCAGTGTCTATTGGAATTTTTAAGAAATATCTCCATATTCTAAGGAATGTTCTAGGATTATTCTTTAATTTGAGGATTATAGGATTAGAGGTAAAGAGACAGCCATCTTTCAGAGAAGGCATCTGGGAGAATCTGTCCAAGGTCACATAAGTAATAAGCTTCTTTGTTCCATTTCCCTTTATTTTCCCTTTATTCAGTGTCAGGTATACAGCACATTTTTATATTTAGTTAACTTTTGATTTGTAGTAACTACATACAGCTGCCAGCCATAGCCCACATTGTTTTATCTTGGCTGTGTCTTGACTCCTGTTCCATTCTCCTACTTACCAGATGACTGGCTTGGTCTGATATTCAAGGTTAGGAGATTCATGTGGAATCATGTGCCACAACTGTCCCTTTTTTGGTAATCTGGCTGAATCCTAATAAACAAATTTATAAGGTTTATTTATGTAACAGAACATGTGCATATCTGTATGTATATGTATATACATTTATTTATTAATTTGTAAGATTTAGAGCTGGAAATTACTAAAGAGGTCATCTAGTTTAACCCTTCATTGTGCCGAAAGCCTTTTCTTGTGTATTGCTCATTGTTCTTAGCCTTACTTCCTGGACCCGAGTTTTGTGTTGGGTCCAGGCTCTATGCACTTCTGGAGGCCCGGTGGGGCCTCCTTTGATACGGACCTTTGATACTTAACATGGGGTCTGGATAATCAGCACTGTGCTTTTCAAGGTCCCTATGCGTGTAAGATATTCCCTCCTTACCTTGGTATCATAGAATCCCTCAGGTCCATCAAGCCACACTTCAAGTACCACCTTAAAAACGGCAATTTTACTGACCCACCACCACCACCAAGGAAAACCCTTCCTCACGAACTTGCCCTATATTTACTTTGTATCTACAGTACATATTATGTCCCCCAACAGAATGTAAGCTTTCAAAAGAGACTTTTTCCTGTGGTTTTCTGTATTCTTGGTGCTCTAGCACAACACCTGTCACATGGAGGGTCCTTGAGGAATCCTACTCACTCACTGATAGCTGGATATAGACAACCTTTTCAAGGGGCTTAGGAGAAAATGTTAAGAAAAATATAAGTGATGGTAAACCAGCTAAGACAGATATCACGGAGGGGGGAAAGGACTAAGGAGAACTTAAATATGTAAGGCGTGGGAAGGAACCAGTGATAATGTTAATAAGCCTTAAGATTCATTCAAGAGAACTGGTAATGTCTAGAACAAGACCCTGGTAGGCGAAAACGAGAAGGCAAGTAGGTGTTATCATTAGAGAGGAATGCAAAACAACTACCTCTAATGACCACAGGTGAAGGAGAGAGTAAAGGTGATGATATGGCTAAGGATTGAGCAGTAGAAAGATGGGGCTAAATTTTTTTCTCCTAAATTAAAGTCTGCTTTTTGTCATAAACTAAATAATAAACACTTCAATACAGCAAGATTAAAAGAATATATAAAGTGAACTGCTATCTAATGTTTTTTCTACTACCTAATGTTTTTTTTTAAAGAAATGTATATTGAATAGAAAAAGAGATCATCTGTTCTAATAGAAATGAAAAGGACAATAAAAAGGCTTAGAACAGGTGCTATGGGGCTTGAAATATAAAGTCACTAAAGGTGGAACAAATATCAAAAACCAACAAGGGTCTGGCTGAAGTTGCTTAATAAATCTCTAAATGGAGAAGTCTGCTTGACCCAGTGATTTTCTGCTAATACTCTACAATGATCACACAAAAGCAGAAAAGTCAGATGGTTGAAGTTAATTTCCCTGGGATGAATACCGGCAGGCAGGGATTGGACAATGTTTGGGGAGAAGAGAAGAGAGTCGGTAATTACGTGGGATCTTTATATAGCACTCTAAAGTTTGCAAAACACTTTACAACAGCCTTTCCATGGAGGTGCTATTATTATAACCCCCTTTTTACTGATGAGGAAACTGAGGATGAGAAGTTAATTAACTTGTCCAGAGTCACACAGCTAGTAAGTATATGAGGTAGTATTAAAGACTCCAGGCTTTCTGACTCTAGCTCCAGGTACAATATTTCTCTACATAAGCTAGTCAGACGTTAAAATGTCTAATTATTGGGTCAATGCTAAATAAGAAAGCCAATGAAACCAGAATGAAGGAAATGGACTAGAAGAAAAAGGATTGGGTTCAAAAGCAGGTTCAGTGTAAATGAAAGTGAAAAAGGCAGATAAATATTTCTGACTAGAAAGTGGAATTTCATCGTTCTAAATCTAGGTGTTAGTGATGTATGATGAATATACTAAAAGTTTCATTTTCTCAAGAGCTGACTCTGGCTTGGGAGTCAGAGCTCACAACGGAGCTTAAACTGATTCATCAAAACTCTGACAACATTCACAATCACCGGACCTTAAGTGGAGCAAATCGAAGACTGCAGAACCCATTCCCTTCACGGAACTCGGGTTCTGTACTTTAGTGGAGATGGTCACAACCTCCAAAGACTGACTCCAGAATTGTTCTATTGTGAGACTTAGGGGTTTTTCTCATGGGAGACTACTAATTGTAAATGACTGTTTGTAATCCACTTTCCCCCTTTGTGATTTAAGTATATTACCTGTGCTTTTAGGATTAATTAAACTCCTTGATTATTGCCACTCCCATTTCTAGGCCTGCTTTGTGAGACTCTGAGCACTCTCAGGTTAGAGACTGGCTCAGTAAAAATTCCATTAATAACTGTACACCAAGGGACAGGGAGCAGAAAACCATAAATCAGATACTACAGTCATTGAAAAACTTAGTTCTACCCTCTACCCAATAGATCCATACAACAAGGAATACAGGAAATCATTCACCTAGAAGTCTGAGGTATATATATAGCAAATAATATAAAGTTAAATAAATATATAAGCTAAATTGAAGACCAATATGGACACATTATGCCACTTTCTGTATAAAGACCAGTCTTGGCTAAATTTGAAGAGGTTCCTCACCAGACAGTTGGTGACCAAGAGAATTTTTTGGAGGCCCTAAGCCTCTCATTTGGGCTTGTAATACAATTAAATGGAAGGAATGGCCCATATGAATCAAATAGTGGTTCTTTTGAAATAATCCATATATCTACAATAAATTTTATACTGTATACCCAGGGACTGAGGAGGCAAGTTGAGTTCAGATAAATTAAAATTTTGATACTAGATGGGGGGTGGGGAGAAATCACTAACAGCTCTCCCTTCTGTCATTTGAAACACCCTTCTAAAATATGATAATGACCTATAACTAGACTTTCACAAAATAGATCTTTTACTGGGGATTACAAAAGGAAGAAATTAAAAGAAGAGGCAATGTCCCTTATAAAGCTAAAAAATAACCTTGTTGGAGGGCTTATGCACCCCAAATACTTGGTGAATTTAAGTATCTAAATTCCCATTGTCAGGCTTTCTAAAAATTACCTCATGCTAGGTCACAAACCACTGTTTATAAGAAAAAAGGGCAAAGAGGAAAAAGGAATAGAAAAAAGAGGCCTTAACACCTTCCAAATTATTCTCTACTCAACAAAATGGATTCACATGACAGGCTACTCTAAACAATCCAGAAAGGAAAAAAATAAAGGAGAAAAGAGAAAATGGTTTGCTTGCAACTATTCTTAATGTAACTTCTAAAGACAAGGATATAGTACAGAAACCTGAGACACCCCTCATCAATCATGCCTAGAGTCTAGCTGTGCATCTAGCTGTATCTATGTAGGAGCCTGGAGGCGGTTCAGAAAATGAACACTAGAGGGTAGTGCTGTATGTGAAGTACATTTCTCTCTTACCCTCCACGCCACCCCCCCTTCCTTAATTAACTCTTATTCTCAAGGGGTTACATTTTCACTGCATTGAAGCAAAAGCTCACTTTGGTGCCCCCTAAATTACTGACAAAAGGCACAAAGGAAGTTCTGATACTTATTTTCTTCCAAGACTTTGAGATGTCCTAAGAACACCCTGTATCCTGGTTGATGCTTTAAAAAAAAAAAAAAAAGAAAGCAATTAACAATTTTATTAAGTCATAAGTAATTAACTTTCATCGCTCCTTCCAATTATGATGGGGGGAGTGGAGCAGAATAATAGAAAATTATTAAGGAGTCACATGGGCAGGCAGCACATGCCCGCCATCAATCTAGCTCATAATGATGGTTTCCAACTATTCCCTCTAAGGCCATTCCTCAGGGAGGGCTAGCTTACTGATTCTAGCTACTGGCCAGAAGGAAACCATGTAATTTTTTCCATTTTCTTTAACTAAAGAAGACCTGCTTTAAAAATAATCTAGCTACAAAAGTTTGAAAAAAATTTGAGCGCTTTATAAAGAGATTAAATTATTCTTTAACAACTGAAAAGATGAAGTTATTAGAGTTACAATTCAGCATTCCCTCCATACTATCAGCTACTTTTCAGAAACACCTGGCATTTTCCTACAATTAAAAAAAATGCTAGAGGTCCAAAAACCTTTTAAAAAAGATTCACCTAAGTGCAAAGCACACACTCCATCCGGTAAATCCAAACAACAAAAGAAATTTTAGTTATTGTTAAATACTTCCCAGGTTGATTTTGCTCCTCTTCATAAATTAGAACTGGAAGGACCCTAAGTGATCATCTGGCCCAATCCTTCCTTTACTGATGAGGAAGCTGGGACTCAAAGAGGAAGTAACTTACCCAAGGTCATACAGCTACGTAGCAGCAAAGAGGACAGAAATGACCACTGCCATACTGGATAATTTGTAGAACATCTGGAGGCAGGCTGGCATAGTAAACAGAAAGCTATATACTTGGAGTCACCAAGACATGGGTTCACATCTGACCTCAGAATAACCTAAGCCTCAATTTCCTTATCAGGAAACCTAGAAGAGACACTTCCCAGGCAAGATAGATACTTTAATGGTGGTAAACCTCTTAGCAACTATATACATACACCAGTAAAAACATGAAATTTATACCAGACTAAATAATAATCTAGAAATCCAATGAAGAACTAGAGTGACTTCTTCCACCCCGGAACCTCATTCTCACACAGAAAACCAAAGCCAAGAAGAACGGAATCACCATGAAAATCTGTGCTAGTACAGGCTAATGAGCTGGTAGCCTCCCCACTACCAGAGACAGACCAGAGACAAATGCAGGGAGTACAATCCAGGGATGCCAGAAAACAGACCTTAAAGCACTGGGGGGGATGACAGCAACACGTGACACTTAGTAGCACTCAGACCTGGGAGAGCCTAACAATCATAGTTCTCTGAATTATGATGCCAAATAAGCCCCTGAAGACCCCAACCTTGAACATCAAAGGCTCAAGGTGATCTAACCCCAGCAGGTAAAAGTTAAGCATGAACTGTAAGACCAAGTAAGGCGAACACTCTACCCAAAAACACAGGATTGGGGTGGAGTAGGAAGAGAAACAGTCTGGCTCCCCTAATTAAGAAACCAAAGCTGAGATTAGTAACGCAAAGAAAACATGAACCTGTATAAAAAAAATAGCATAACTCTAGAGAACCCCAAAAGACAAAATGCCTAACTATAAGCAGACTCAAAGGAAAACAATGGATTTCCCATAAGGATAACATGACTATTGAAATAAAGCAAGAAATTTTTATAAAAATGAAATACAAAAACTATGGAGAACAGAATTTAAAGGATAAAAAAGCTTGATATGTTAAAGTTTACCCAAGTAATGAATTCCCTGAAAATTAAAATAGACCAAAGTTAAATCAATGATGCTATGAAGCATCAAGAATATTAACACTACAAAAATAAAATATTAAGGGAGGAATTAAAAAAAACTGTAGTCTAATGTTAAAAAATGACCTAAAAAAATACAAGGAGAGATAACTTAAGATTTGTTTGGATTCCTTCAAAACTATGATAAAAAAAAAACAATCTGGACATAACATTTCAAGAAATCATAAATTAAAAATATACCCATTTCTATTTGAATCAGATGGCAAAGTCAGAATCCACTTATCATTTCCTGAAAAAAACCCCAAAGGGAAAGTCCCAGGAATGTCCCATAAAACCCTGGGCTGCTACATCAAAGAAAAAATACTTCAAGTATCGAGAAAGCGGCAGTTCAAGCACATCAATGAACCACACAGTCAGATTCATATATGACCTGGAAGCTTCTCCTATGAATGAGATCTTGGAATACAACATTCCAGAAGAAAAGATTTAGGTTTACCACCAAAAATAACTTAACCGTGGCAAAGGTGAATGTAATTCTACAGGAGAGAAAAATGAACCCTTAATGGAAGATGGCTCTCAAACCCTTCCTAATGTAAGGATCAAAGCCAAAGAGGAGCTTTGAAATGCTAACATAAGGGTCAAGACGATGTAGGAAGAGAACACGTTCCCTTTCAGAACTTTAACTCAAAGAGTTTGGAGGGAGTTAAATTAAAAAAAGGGGACACGGCGGTAGATTGGTTATGACTGGAGAATTAACAGAGAAAAAAGGAGGAAAAGAAAAAGGAACACATTAATGTAGAAAGAAACAGAAGAGGGTAGATACACTGGCAAAACATGGACGAAGATGTGGGAGGAAGGGGCTGCATGCTTATCAGAAAATGCACAAAAGGATGAACACACAGTCTGGGGTAGAAATGCATCAAACAACAAAGAATCAAGAGTGGAGGGGAGGAGGGCGGACATCCAGGAGGGAATCAGTCACATGGGAAAAATACTCCCTGGATCTGAAGAGATTGAAAGGGAAAGATACAGAATTTAAGGGAGCTCTCATCAACTGGACAATAGCTAAACAGGTTATAGAGATATCAGAAAATTACGGTACCATGAGAAAGCGAGAAAGGAATAGTCTCAAAGAATCCTGGGAAGACTTTATGAACTGATACAGAAGGAAGGGAGTAAACTCAGAATAACAATTTATTCAATTAACAACATTATAAAGACAAACACCTTTCAAATATTGAAGAACTCAGATCAATACAATATTCAATGATGTCTCTAGCAGACTATAATGACACGTCACCCCACCTCGGGATTCGGAGTGCAGAAGGACACGTTTTTAAAGATGGTCGTTTTATGAACTTGTTCTCCATAACTCTTCTTACTTTACGAGGGTTTTTCATCCCCTTTCCCTCAATTGTAAAGGGGGTGAGGGGAAGGAAGAAATAAAGGGATAAGTAGAAACAGTAATACCAAATAAAACTCAGAAACAAAAGTCACTAAAGCTTTTTTTTAAATGCATGGAAGAGAACAGAACTTCAAAGAAGGAAGGACATACAAGCAAAACAATTTTAAAAGCAATGCATAGAATTTAATGTATACCTTTCCTAAAAGCAAAAGTTAGGAAATCAAAGTCCGTGGTTTTGTATAAAGTCCTCTTTTTGTGTGTTCTGCTGTATATATAGAAATGCTGTTTTTGGTATTTAAATTCAACTACTTATGCTTGAAATTTCAATACTTTTTTATTTGTAACAACCATTCTATAATTAATAATGGAATTCAAAACAAGTAAACATACTTTCGAAATGGGAATTTATTTTCCATACTTTAAATTAAATTTGCTTTCCATATTTAAATTACATAGCTATGCAACCCAATAGGTGTTAATTTGGTCTTCTTCAGTCAATCGCAAGATATTTCCTATAATGCATCATCCAGCTTTCTCCAATGACTCAAGCCCCTAAACTCCTTCCAAATTGATTATGGACTTTTTTCCCCACCTAATTTTAAATTTAAATTCCATTCCATTAAATAAATACTAAGACCTAATACAACTCTACAACTAATAAGAATTTCTTGGGGCAGCCAGGTAGCACAGCGAGTAAGAGCACCGGCTCCAGGGTCAGGATGACCTGGAGATCGAATCCGGGCTCAGACACTTAGCACCCACCCAGAAACACCTGGCCATGTAATCTTGAGCAAGTTACTTAACCCCGATTACTACTAAAAAAAAAAAAAAAAAAAAAAAGAATTTCTTAGTCCTCCCTCTGCCACTGATTTATAACATAGTCTGGGTAAATCACCAACTTGGGCCTCAGTTTACCCAACTGTAAAACAGAGATGTTGAAAAGAAAGCGAAATATATTTAAAAATGTGATCCAGAAAGATTTTTAAAATTCTGAATAGTCAAAACGATTAAATTTAGAAGTTGAAGAATATCCTAGGACTTGTGGTGATAATTTTCTAATGTGATAGCTGGCAAGCCACCAGCTGCCTTGTGAAATTCCAAAAACTAAATTAGCACCCTTATGTGTTTGTAAATATTGGCACTACTGTTTATTTTGGTTTGCCATATATACGCATATATAGACCCATACTATGATTCATTTTACATTGAAAGATCAAAGCCAGTAAGAATAATCACTCTGATTTACTTGAAATCTTTATTTCTCAAAATAAGGTGCATATATATTCAACCTTTTGGGGCTGAAATATATCGCTATAACTGAAAAATGTTGGTCTAGGAGATTAAGAGATAAGTATTTTTCCACCCAAAAATTACCACATAAAGATTTTTAACATATAATAATTAATATTTTTAAGGAAAATTTACTAGCTTCAAAATTGTTTCACAGTTTCTGTGCATATCACTACAAGGAACTAAATATCTGAACAAGTAATTTAGGAAACACTGATCTAAACTCAAATCAAATGACCAGAGTTCATGCCAGAAGATTAAGGGGAAAGGCCCAGTTTGGCATGAAGGTGGTGGGGATGTCAGCATCGGTGAGGCATCCTTAACGTTTTCCAAGATTCTTCTACTTTGATTCAGCTTCCCCCCAAAAATTAAAATGTCACTGCTACACTGGCTTATCATATTTAAGAACAGTTTTTCTGTTATGTTCTTAATCATCAGACCTTTGAGAAGAGAATCGAAGAAGAGGAGGAGAAAGAAATGGGGGGAAGGGAGAGAGAGAGTCAGGGTCAGTCCACAAAAGGCAGACGTGAGCACACAAGTACTCAGGTATTTGGGGGTTTTTTCTGTCCCAAGCTGTCTGCTTCCCAAGAGTCTGCATATTGGTACCTAGTTGATATAAAAGGCAATGATTAAAAAAAACAAAACATGAACAGGGTAAATGGAGATGGAATAACTAAAGTTTTAAAAGGGCATCAGCACCAGAAGTCACAGAATACTGATAAAGTTCTTAAGGACCGTATTTTACATTAGAGTACAAGGTGGAGGTGTTAATAATAATAGCTATGTTTTTTAGTACCAAAACTTGAAAATAAAGAACCTCTCTAATTTCCTTCTTCTAAGACTTGAGTGTCAAATTTAAACATTTACAATATACCAAAAAAAAAAAAATCTATTTTTTTTTAAAGGAATTGGGGTTAAGTAACTTGCCCAAGGTTACACGGCCAGTTATTCTGTGTGGATGTTAAGTATCTGAGGCTGGAACAGATCCCGGGGTCCCCCGGAATCTAGGGTCTGTGGCACTCTTAATCACTTCTCCACCTACCCCCCCCAAAAAAAATATTTAAAGGAGAGACTGTTCTACATCCTAAGAACTATCATTGCAAAGTAGGGAAGAAATAGACAAGTCACATATTCGCTTGTTTTACGCTTCTTAAATGCTTGGAAACTCTGCCAAGAATTCAGTTTGAGAATAGTGCACTGAAAATGTACTACAACACAATCTGAAAATTACTGGGTGCCTACCATGTAACTGCTATTGAACCTAACAGCTAATTAGAAAGCATCTATATCGCTAATTTTACTCTAAATGAACCACAATGGAGGCATTAAACACCCTGGGCTAAACCAGATTAAACTTTAATTGAGAAATATTTAACAAAATAAAAAATAAAAAAAAAAACAATGGAACACAGATAATGTCAATATGTGGTTTTCTTTGTTTTTTTTTTTTTTTGCTTTTGGGAGGGCAGTTGGGGTTGAGTAACTTGCCCAAGGTCACATGGCTAGTTTTTGTGGTACGTGTCTGAGGCTGAATTTGAACTCAGGTCCTCTTAATTCCAGGGCTGGTGCTCTATTCACTGCACCACCTAGCCACCCCAACATTTGGTTTTCTAAGTCAGTGTGTGCTCGTAGGGATCTATAGCTTTACTGGCCACCATTTCTATTTGACTTTGACCTCCCTTGCCTATAAATAAAAAAAGGAGTCTTACTTTTTTATTAATATATTTTGTTTTATTAGATATCTCCCAAGTACATTTTAATACAGTCTCACTACATCAACAGGGAATAAGCCTGAAAATTAATAACATGTACCTTCTTAAACCAAAAAAACTAAGTACTTTGTTTTATCTACAATAAACAGAAGACAACAAAACCTGCTTCTGAAATAAGAATGCCATGTTGTTTGAGTTACTGCCCCAACTCACATCTGAACTGGCCGTACAGATTGTTTGGAGGAAGGGGAGAGAAAGAAGGAAGGGGACAGCCATACTCCTTACTCCTGCTTACAGTGTTAGGGGTAACCCTAAGTGACTAGGGGGTTTTCCTACTACTTTTGTTCATGAGCCCCCAACTGTGCTTCCCAATAATTGTATTTTAGAAAGGGTATTTACTAATTAAGAGATGTAGCAAAAATAGCTGTTACAGAAACAATACCACCAAAATCAAAAGCATACTCTCTCCTTGAATATAGAAGGCAATCTTGGGAGGGCACCCTCAAACTCATGGTAAAATGGTGGTGAGGCACATATGGAGGAGATGTGTGGCAAAGTTCTTATTCACAACAAGTCCTTTTCTCCATTTTCAGAATCTTCATGAAGTTTCTCTTAGGTGAAGCTCTCTGCTGAGTTCCAAAAATTAAATACCCTTGTATGGTCCAGAAGCTGCATTTCTTCCATACATCTCCCAGCCACTGCTGATCTGAGAACGTTGCTACTGGCGACATCAGGACAATCTTCAGGCCTTCTGAACGTTCAATGTCCACCAGGTTGTCAATCTGGCACTTCTGTCTGGACATCCAGTTGCCTTTCTCAGGCCTTCTGTTTAACCTCACTATGTCTTTCCCTACTCCTCAATGAACGTGTTGTCTCCTGTAAGTCCAATCTCTTTGACTGAACATGGTTAAGAATAAATCCCTCTCAGAGCTGAAATCCTTAGCTCCCAAATCTAGAGTCCCTTCACATTTGACTGGTTCTGAACTAACTATGCAACCCAATAGGTGTTATTTGGTCTTCTTCGGTCCGTAGCAAGATATTTCCTAAAATGCATCATCCAACTTTCTCTAATGACTCAAGCCCCTAAACTCCTTCCAAATTGATTAAGGACTTTTTTCCCACCTAATTTACTTTTAATTGATTCCATTGAGATGTCTGGGCCTACTGTAATGAATTTTGGTGGGGTAGGGATGGACTGTCCCCCCCCCCAAATCTTCCATTCATCAAACTGTTTAAGAAAATTGAAGTAAAATGGCCAGCATATCTACTAAGAGTCTTGCCAGACAAACACGGCTCACAAAGACCCATTCCCATCTGAACAGCTGCAACAAAAAATCAGCAACTTGTAGCAAGTGGCATTATAACATCAGGTCCTTGAATGCAAGGATTAGCTTATTTTTGTTTTTGTTCCCCAGAGCCTCGCATAGTGTTCAGGTACACAGTGCATAAAAAGATGTTTACTGAATCAAAATTAAATTTGATATGATTCTGATGACCGTGGTGGCCTTCAGGGAGGAAAAAAATCTTAAATAGGCAAATTTTGTTATGTGTCACACTAGTGTTCCCTTCATTCCACACCCCCCCCCAGGTCTCTAACCTCAACTCTAGACACCATTCTCTCTACCCTACCATCTTATATTCCATTTTGCTTGCTCAGAGGAGTGAACTACTCTCTGGCAAGCTATTAACTCACAGCTAATGTATCATTGGAATATTTGCCTCAAGTTGGTCCCTCTTATCAAAGTAGAAAATGTGAAATAAATGAAGACCTGTCACACCATTTCTAAAGGGTTGCTGACTCTGGGTATAAAGAGGGAGTGGTGGCAGCTTTTAACTTGATGGCTGTGCCACAGACTTTTAACGGGCTCATTTGGCACTGCCCTCTGAAGTCACATACTAACATTAAGTTGGCAGAACAAGTTTACTTAAAATGAAACTAGCCTAATGCAGCACTGGTAAAAAACACTTGAACAGAGGTCAGCTAACAGCAAGATCTCCCAGCTCTCCGTGCTGCTATCATTTAGCTCAGGCTGTTGAAAGCAAAAACAGAGGAAGCTACAGAATATACACAAACAGCTTCAAATGATATGCCAAAGCTGTATGGATCTGGATGACCCCAACACATCCTGCCACGTAGCAATCAAAGAACTTCAATTTTTGTGCAAAGTCATCAGTGAACCTATGACAGAGTCTATTTCAAGTTTGTCAAGGTGAACATAAATATGGGGTGAAAGAAAAAGCTTGTATTGAGTGCTTATTATTTGCCTAGCATTGTACTAAGAATTATATCTCCAAGACATATAAATTGAAGATGACAGTCCTTTCTCTTAAGGAGCTCACTCACTAACTGGGAAGACAATCATGCAGTAAAGCTTGGCTGTATGGCAGATGGAAACATCCTCAAGTCCTTAGAACGTACCCCAGTGTCTTACCTGCCCTTCCCCAAGGAGGGTCTGCCACCACTGAGAAAGAGGGAATGTGCCTTAACAACTGAGTAAAGAGGAGAGGAGTATGGGTTCTCTCAACCCAGGTCTAGACAACAAGAGAAAAAATGAAGGAAGCATTGGTAGAAAAGCTGGTCAGCTGTGCAGCAGGGAAGGATGAAGGTCATCACACTTGTAGCTGGGACCCTCCATGCACAGACCTTCATGGAGGGAAGATAACTAACTGGGTGTTGCCTGGTGCTAAGTTTGCCTGGGACAGATGTCCCCATATGACATAGGACAAGGACAGGAAATGGCAAGCAGCCATTTAAAACAAGATTACTGAGCAGATAGATTGAAGTCAGATCAAGGAGGGCCTTGAATGCCAGTCAGGAGTTTAAAGCAGGCAATGAGGACTTACTGAAGGTTTTAGAGTATAGATGAAATGACCACAGCAGTACATTAGGAAGATTACTTGAGTGTGAAAAATGTATTGGGGGCAGGGGAAGAGAATAGGGAAACAAAAAAAGGAATTAAAAGGTTACTTCAATAATCTAAGGGAGAAAAGGTGAGGGAGAAAACCAATAGTGTTATAATAGAAAAAAAAAAAAAGGAAGCAGAAATAAGACTTGGCAATTGATTGATGTATAGGGCAAATGATCCAGAGTCAAAGCTTCAAGTTTATAAACTTATGTGGCTGCAAAGATAGTGGGACCATTAAGGAAAACCAAGTATTTGTTAAGTACCTAAAATGTACCAGGAAGCTGGAAACAGGCCCCCCCCCAAATATCCCTGGATACATGATCACACATCCTAAACAGATACATAAGGACATGTGAAATGAAGACAACATAATTGGGAGGTTGGTACTAGCAGTTGGAAAGGAAATGATGAAAGGTCTCATGTAAATGGCCTAGTAAAGAGGTAGGGATTCAGTAGATGTTAGGATGACTGACATAGTCAGGCATGTAATAGACACCGAATTAAATTAAACACTGAGGCAGAATGGCACAATGGAAAGAAATTGGAGCCAGAAGACTTGGGTTCAAATCCTGACTACTGTGAATTCCTTGTGTGACCTGAAGCACCTTTATTTGACCTCTTTGGGCCTCAGTTTCCTCATACGTAAAATGAGAGGGTTTGACTAGATGGTCTCTACAGATTCTTCTGGCTTTAAATATATAATTATCTAGGTCAAACCCTCGCAAACTTGCAGATGGAGAGTCTCATGTCCAAAGGCATAAAACAAAAATGGGCACCCAGATACTTCGCTGCATCTAGAAATCTCTTCATTCCTGAACTACTGTTCTTTTCAACTGCATCACACCAAAAACACTTCTAAATTAAGGAACTCTTTTTTTTTTTAAAGTCAAGATGGAAGAAACAAGTACTCCACGGTGAAACAGCAAAGTCGGAATTTGAAACCAGGCCATTTGGACTCCAAATCCAACGCTCTTCCCTACAACACTACACTGATAAAACTAAGGAGACACAGAATCTATGAAGAAAAAAAGAGAAAGAACAAATGAACCAGCAAGTACTTCTTTAGTGCCTAAATGCCTAGCAGAACACTGAATTCTACAGCAGGGGTTCTTTATCTGCATTCCAGGAACCTCTCAAAAATACCTGTATGACAACGTTTCCTTTGTAACCCTATGCAGTTTATTTTGTGCATTTAAAAACACACTGAGAGAAGGGTCCATGACACACTAAAGAAAAGGTTAAAACTATTTATTTTAGAGAAAAACAATAACAGTATATATTACATAGTTAGCATTATGCTTCCCAGTGTGGATTAAAACATGAACACTGGGGGATCAGATCCATGTGTTAGTGGATCCAACTCTGGTGTCTTGCTAATGTAGATTCCAATATAAAAATACAGACTCTTAAGATTATGTTATATAGTACTGGCTCCCACATAGTATTATCCTTAATTAGTGCGCATTTTGAGTGATAAGTCTCCTTGTAAAAAACTTGGCTGATCAATAATGTTATATTGTAAGGGTTAACTTCCTTTATCATGGACCCCTAAAGCAGTCTGGTGAAATCTTTGTGGACTGTTTCTCAGAATAATGTTTTTAAATGGTTAAAATAAAATATGAGATCACAAAGGAAATCAATTATAATAAATATACTTTACACACGTGTGTATGTGTATATATGTACATAAAAGTATATTTTAAATTTAGGGATCTGACATTTGTAACAACCCTTGTTATGCTGTATTAAGGATAGAAGTAGCATCTCAAGCTTGAGGAATGTGGGGATTTTACTTGGAAAGTATATCAAGGTTATCAAGGATATTTCTTTGCCTGAATTTGTTGCTGAACAAATAGCTTTCTAGTAACGTTAACATGCTCCCACTGTGAAAGCCTAAGACCGAATACACTATTAGCTGATACTCACTTTTAAAAGAAGTGAATAGAAGCCTATTTGGAAAGAAAAGTATGGTTTTAAGTAAAGAAAATTAAATCTCAGCCCTAAAGAATAAAAACTTGGTCATGGCAGCATCAGTATTAAGTAATACTAATCTCTATATAGAAAGAAATTAGATAGATTAGAATATTCCAGGAAAAGAGGTTTTGACAACTGCTTATACTTTGTACTCCAGTTTATAAACATGAATGATTGAGAAATAAATCTGCTCCCCTGGCTACTAAACCTTGACAATCTAAAGATGATTACTGGCAGATCAGAAGAGTAATAACTGGAGTTTTATGAGGGAGAGTAAGAGCCTCTCTTGCCTTTTAAAAAAATATGCTGTTCAATAAAAACCTATCTTTAAAAATAGAAACACACTTATCCTTTCAAGTACCCAACTGGTGTTGATCTGTCCTTATAACTAGAGATGGAGTACATCACTTTGAAAGTCACCCTGAAGCTATAAGAACCTCAGGCAAGGAGAGAGCAAATCTTCGCCAGCAAGAAAGATGAACTAGCATTTATTAAGACAAAAAATTAAGACAAGTATGTTATCGTAAGTACATCATAAGGAAGCTTACACACTTATCTCAAAAGCATATGGTCCTTATAAAAATTTATTTAAAAAAACAGGTTTAGAAGAGATCACCTACTTTAGAGGTATCAAACATACAACCAGATAAAAATGTAACAAAATAAGTAAAACATAGGTAACATTACATTTTAAAACTTTGTCAATTTGTAATCCACAGGGATCTCTTTATGGTTTACCTTCCCCCCTCCCCCTTCCCCATACCTTGCAACGGGTTTCTAGTTGACTGACACTACTGATGCAGTTCAACGTAGGCATAAGTAGAACTTCCCTCTGCATCATCCTCAACAAGTACTTCATCTAATAAGCCTCTAACTTCAAGACCTTCAGTGACAAGGAACTCATTACCTCCTAGCCTTGCATAAAAAAGATTCACTCAAGAGAAAAACTCATTACACTTTTGTACAGTTTTAATGGTTAGAAAGTTTCTATTTGGTTTTCTTGTTTTACAAATGCTGAATTCTGCCTCTTTACGACCTTCCATCCACTGCTCCTAATTTTGTAGTCTGGGACAACCAAAATAAATTTAATCTTTCTTCTATTTTGTACTCTGGGATAAGTCAAATAAATCAAATCCATCTTCCACTTGACAGTCTTTCAAATATTTGAAAAGCCTTGTCTCATTTTTAAAAAATTTTCTGTACTCCAAACGTAACGATCCCTATTTCCTTCAACCAAATTAAACTTTGGTTCCCTCAATATCCATCCTGATTGTTCTCTTAAGGATTATCACTATCATTCTTTGATGGGACATCCAATACTCCAGATGAAGGCCAAGGCAGAACACATCAGGATTATAATCACAGAATTATACTTAAGCACAATAATGATCTTCACAGGCTATCAACCCCCAAATTTAATACATAAGGAAACTGAAGCTTAGAAAAAAAGTCATTTGCCTATGGTCGCATACCTGAGAAGTAGAATTTGAACTCAGGTCCTATAAAGCCTTCATGCAGGAAATAGTTGTAATGGTAATGACATTTGAAGATCCCTTTGTAATGGAAAGCTAAGAGGCACTTAGCACCTGGTTTCAAATTAAGCCTCTGTTAAAGAAATAGAAGTTATGAACCCCTGTTGGTGATGTAACAGGAAGGGGCTGAACAGGGAGGGGCTATATCATATTTAAGGAAGAGCACAAGCCGGACATCAGAACTTCTTGGGATGAGCCCCTGAAGGCTGGACTGCTGCTGCTGGACTGGAACTTCCATGGAGAAAATGATTTTGATTTTGAGAATGAAGCTGCCGAGGCCGCTAGGGATCTCTGGGGGCCAGCCGGAGCTGCCGAAGACTAAGGAAGCATGACTGTGGTGTCGGTATTCTACACAAATGTTGTTGTGGCTTTGTTAATGTGCATGAACATTCTTGTGGCTTTGTTAGGCCTTGACTTGCCAGAAACACGAACTGTGAAGGACCTGAGGTGGACTGGGCACTGTGAACTTCAATATGGGAACTGGACAAGGAGCTGGGAACTGCCTGCCTTTGAACCCAGGTGACAGGTGGAGCTGGAACCATGGATGCTGAAAGTCAGCCTCGAGTCAAGCTGAAAGAAGACTTTACTTGGATACTGTGTACTGACTGAGGAGATTATGATTTACTGACTTAAGGGTACAGAACTTTGACTTTGTACTTTGTGACTGAATTAAGGATTGTATGATGTGACCACTTTGGTGAAAACTATGTGGCCATTTTAGTGATAAACTATTGAGCTGTAACATGGTGAACGCTGTATTTTGATTTTCTGTGATAAGTTGCAACATTCTGAATGCTGTAACTTGATTTTTTATAAATGTTTTGCTCTGATTTGTTATTGAAAAAGTAGAAAGCTCACTATACTATGTCATCAGAACCTTGAAAGCTGTTCACAGCAGCAGTCCTCTGGAAAGCTGCTCATGCTTGGCTTTACAATAGTCTAAAATACAGATTTTGAAGCACAGATAGGATTTTAAAGGAAACATTAGGAGGTAAAAACTCCAGGTAATGGGAACTATATGTACAAAAGCTAGCACAGGATGTGTTCAATAAATAAGTCGCTGCTCCGTTTGCCTGGAACACAAGGTATGTGAAGGTCAGGCCAGGGGAAGGCTCCATAAAAGTAATGGTTATACCATGCAGTGCTCAAACTGTGGCCTGCAGCCCACCCCTTGAGGGTCTCCAAAGCCCTTCCAGAGGGTCTGTGAGGTCAAAACTATTTTTATAATAATACTAAGATTTATTTGTGATTAAAATATCCGTCCCCTTTCCAACTACTTATCTGTGAGGCCGAATTTTCTTCATGTACTGCAACCAAAACAACATATTGCAACAGACTGATTGCAGAAGGAGATAGGAGAATCAAGCTGTCTTCTAAGCCAGACATTAAAGAAATTTGTAGAAAATATGTAAAATGTCACTTTTTGTTTTGGAAAATAGTTATTTTTCATAAAAATCTTATTCATGTGCATATGCATTAAGTTTATAATTATTTTTTATGAATTAGCATTTTTGATGTTATCAGTTTTAACTTCTTATGCAGTTAATCATACATCAACATACTATAAACCACATAAGAAAGCACCCTGGGGTCCTCCATTTTAGGAGGTCTTGAGGCTATGGATTAGAAACATAACTCCAAGCTATATTATGAAGTGCTTTAGAATAAAAAAAATTATGAATACATATCATAAAGCTTGAGTTTCAATCCAGACTTGTAGCATGAATTAGATTTGTGATTTTAAGCAAGTCACAACTTCTTTGGGACTCAAAAGTTCTCATCTAGAAAAGGAGGTAGTTAGAATCAATGTATTCAAAGGTTCCATAAAATTCTAATTCTATGATTCTTGAGAAAATGTGTAGAGAAGAGAATAAATATCCCTTGCTTAAAAGGAATAAGAAGAAGTAGAATCAAGGGGAATGTTATTTTTATTTTTCAGTTATTTTGTTAGTATTTGACTCTTTATGTCCCCATTTGGAGTTTTCTTGGCAGAAACACTGAAGTGGTTTGCCATTTCCTTCTCCAGCTCACTTTACAAATGAGGAAACTGAGGCAAACAGGTTTAAGAGACTTGGCCAGGGAGCGGCCAGGTAGCACAGCAAGTAAGAGCACCGGCTCCAGTGTTGGGATGACCTGGAGATCAAACCCCGGCTCAGACACTTAGCACCCACCCAGAAACACCTGGCTGTGTAACCTTGAGCAAGTTACTTAACCCCAACTGCTTAAAAAAAAAAAAAAGATACTTGGCCAGGGTCACAGAGCTAGTAAGAGTCTGGGTTACTTTTGAACTCAGGTAGATGAGTCTTCCTGACTTCAGGCCTAGCACTCTATCCACTGTGTCACCTAGCTACCTCCCCTCCCCCCCCACAAAAGGGAACAGTGTAAGGTAAAAGTGACAAGATGATTTGAGGGAAGATTGCAGGGCTTGATTGCCAAGTTAATGAATCTGACCTTTAGAGAGCTGGC
This sequence comes from Petaurus breviceps papuanus, assembly GCF_028583685.1. NCBI lineage: Eukaryota > Metazoa > Chordata > Mammalia > Diprotodontia > Petauridae > Petaurus > Petaurus breviceps. The sequence goes on from NW_027185653.1 coordinate 897,533, forward strand.
AAAGAGGAAGCTTCCTAGCTTCCTTTTAAGTAAGGAAAGCAACGTTTGGAAGCAATGTTCTAAAAAGATTAATCTTGGAGAGGTTTGTATACAGGATGAATTGGAGGAAAGAGACTGGCAGCAATGAGAAAAAGGATCACAGATTTAGAGCTAGAAGGGAATTTAGAGGTCATCCTATCCAATCTCTTCATTTTACTGATGAGGAAGCTAAGGTCCAAAAACCAAAAAGTAACTTACTCAAAAATCACAGAGGTACTACTAAGTGGCAGAGCCAAGATTTGAACTCAGGACCTCTGACTCAAAAAGCTAAAGCTCTTTCTACTGCACCCACTTCCATTAAGTGGTCCTTAAAGTACTACTTATGATGGTCACAGCAGTATTAATGACAAGGTACAGGTGCAAGAAAAATTATAAGGGGAAAAATCTAAAGTATTTTGAGATTGAATTTCAGGAGATATATGAAAACTTGTCACCCTTTTCTGGAATTGAGGATTTTTTTTGACAAGCCTCCTGCCCCATTCAAAAGAGCTCTACAAACACTAAAGTAGGCCCAACACAACATGGACCATTCCCTAAAGAATAAATGCTCTGAGAAATCTGACGATGATCAAAACCTCACAGAAGTGAGAGAAGATACTGTGTGTTCCAATCCTGCTGAGGAATCTATTCTAATGGACAGCAAAGCTATCGTTTCAGTATCGTCAATCAGCATCCATCAAGTGACTGCTATTTGCCAGGCACTATACTAGGCACCTAGGATAACCTTAAGGAATATACATTCTGTCAAGAAAATGTCAATCTATATAAATACATACAGAACAAAGCAAGAAAGGGATGGGGGAAAGAGAATTAGCAGTTGGGAACAGGAAGACGTCAAATACATTATGTAGAAGACTGTGGGAGTTGTCTTGAATAGGAATATTCTATAAGACAGAGGTGTCAGGCATGCAGGTGGGGTGGGGGAAATTACTGGCCAGCAAAGGTATAGAGACAAGAGATGGAGGTCTGTGTGTGAGAAACAGAGATGGTCAAATTGGCTGGATGGTAGAGACTAGGAAATGAGTGATGTATAATGAGGCTGGAAGGACAAGTTGAAATCAGGCTTCAAAGGCTTTAAATGCCAAACAGAGGGAGCCCACTGGACATTGAATAGATAAGTAATGATTTTTCAAGTACCTTGATGGGTTCCTGTTCCAGTCTTACAACATGGGTATCCAAAGAGTGAAAAGAAAAGAAAGAGACCCTGGAATTTAGGGTCATAAGGGAATGGGTGGCAACAAGTGATACCCCTATAAAGATATACAAAATACCCAGGTAAGGCCAGGGACTTGGTTGTATTAGAACCAGGGATAATGTGATACCACATTAACACCATTAGGATTCTGAACCTGCTTCAGGTAAAGGTGACATCTGAGAAGAGCTTGGCAACAAAGTGGTAAACCACGGCAATAGCGTAGGCAAGAGGTAATGAGGGCTCAAACTAAGGTTATGTTTATGTAAACAGAAAGAAGGGGTCGGTCAGATGAGAAAAGAACAAGGAACAGTCCACCTATCAGAACTATGGGGAGGGGAAGAATTCATGACCAAACCAGAGATAGCATTACAAAATGTAAAACAGATCATCTTAATTATATTAAATTTTAAAAAGCTTTTGTATAAACAGAATCAATGCACACAAGAATGAATGGAAAGCAAAAAGCCGGGAAACAATCTTTACAGCTAGGGTCTCTGATAAAGGCCTCATTTCTAAAATATAGAGATAACTGAGTTAAATGTATAAGAATACAAACTGATAAATAGTCAAAGGATAGGAAGAAGCAGTTTTCGGATGAAGAAACCAAAGCTATCTATGGGAATATGAAGAAGTGCTCTAAGTCACTTCTGATTAGAGAAATGCAAATTAAAACAACTCTCAGGAACCACTTCACACCTATCAGATTGGCTAATATGACAAAAAAGGAAAATGATCAATGTTGGAGATGACGTGAGAAAATTGGGACACTAATGCACTGATGGTGGAGGAGTTGTGAACTGATCCAACCGTTCTGGAGAGCAATCTGGAACATTCCCAAAGGGCAAGCAAATACCCTACTAGATCTGTATCCTAAAGGGATCATAAAAAAGGAAAAAGGACCTACATATGCAGTAATATTTATAGCAGCCCTATCCATGGTGGCAAAGAATTGGAAATCAAGGGATGCCCCTCAACTGGGGAACGGCTGGACAAGCTGCAGTATATGAATGTGCAATAAGAAATGATGAACAGCCAGATTTCAGAAAAACCTGGAAAGACTTGTAAAAAAAAAACTAATGCAAAGTGAAATAAGCAGAATCAGAAAAAAAAACATTGTATATATAGCATCAGCAACATTGTGTGATCACTCAGCTCCTCTCAGCAACACAATGGTCAAAGCACAATGGACTCATGAAGGAAACCGCTACCCCTCCGTATCCAGATAAAGAACTGATGGACTCTGAATGTAAATCGAATCATAACTTTTTTCACTTGGGTTATTCTTTCTCATTTGTTTTTTCCTTTTGATCTGTTTCTTCTTCCATAACTGTAACTAACATAAAAATAGGTTTTGCATAATAATACATGTGTAAACTATATCAAATTGCCTACCATTTTCAGAAGAGGGGAAGAAGAAAAATTTGGAACTTAAAATCTTGTAAAAATGAATGCCAAAAATTTTCTTGAATATGTAATTGGGAAAACTAAAGTATGATTTAAAACAAAAACAAAAAAACCTGGCAACTGATAATTTCTGAAGTAAGTGAGGAGGTGAGGATAAATATTAAAGTTGTGAACCTAGAAAAAACAGACAGGTGACAGAACCAAAGGCACAAACAGAAAGGAGAAAAGAAGGGCTCTTTTACTGGTCTGTGATAGCCAGGACCTTTTTTTTTTTTTTAATGAGAACCTTGGGTTGTCTTTTTAGTTCCTATGTTTAGCATTTTACATTCTACTAGGTGAGCACTTGGGAGGCAAAAGAATATCTTCTAAAACTGAAAATTTTAAAGCTAGAGTTTCAGGTAAATGCTATTTTATCCATTTATTTGGGGGCTTTTATATGCTACATGAAATAATACAAGTATTTTCTTAAGTAACTTCTCAATCAAAAACTAAGGAAAAGGGGCGGCCAGGTGGCGCAGTGAGCAAGAGTGCCAGCGTCAGGAGACCTGGGATCTGTTCCGGCCTCAGATACTCGGCACCCACACAAAAATAACTGGCCGTGTAACCTTAATGAAGTTACTTAGCCCCAATTGCTTTAAAAAAAAAACAAAACCTAAGGAAAAATACTCAGCAAGAAGATCTGGCTAAACTATCAATCATTATTCAAGATAATCCACACACTTTAGAATCTGACACTTGTGCTATTGAAGGTTGGCAATCAGACATTTAACTATCCTTTTCTATATACCTTTTTAAAAAGGTTACTACATAATAAACAGCTTTGCCAAGATCTCTATCAAGCAAAGAGTTAGGCCTGGGGGAGGGTTTCCTAAACTATCTTCCTATCATTAAACAAGGTTAAATCACACATTCTCAAAATTTTAAGTGTTATAAGATCTCTTGTAGGTCAAGTCTAAGCTCTTAATCAATGTAGGAATTCCCCTCTACAATACCCTTGACAGAAGAAGATCATGAAATAAAAGTCTGAATCTTTGTTGTGACAGACAACTCATCACTTGAAGCAACTCATCCGATTTTTTGGCTCACACTGAAAAATTTTTTCCCTATACTAAGCCAAAATCTAAGTCTCTCCCCAGTTCCACTTCTGACATCAGCAGCACCACATAACAAATGTAATACCTATTAAAAATGATAGTCCTTCAAAAAAAAAAAGCCCTTCAAATATTCAGGAGTAAGAAACCATACCCTTGGGGCAGCTAGATGGCACAGTGAATAGAGCACTGGCCCTGGAGTCAGGAGGACCTGATTCAAATCCGACCTCAGACAGTTAATACTTACTAGGTGTGTGACCTTGGGCAAGTCACTTAACCCCAACTGCCCTGCCTCCCCTCTTCCAAAAAGACACCCCAAAAAAAGAAAAGAAAAAGAAACCATACTCTGCACCTCTGTTCCACTTGTCTTCATTCCTTTTCTTGTGGAGTTAAATAAACATCCCTAATTATTTCATCTTCCTCATTCTTCCTGCCTTCCTTGGGGCACAATTCAACTTATCCATGTGACTTCCAAAATGTGTCACTTAGAAATGAATATTACTATAAGCTAGATGTGGTAAAAAGAATCTACCCCCTTGGACACTTTAATACAGAAATTTCACAATAGCTTTTTGGACCACCACATGCTACTTCTGACTTACATTAAGCCCTCAGTCCAAAAAAAAAAAAAAATCCCAAGTATTGTTTTTTTCCTGTACTCTCTATTTTTTTTTCTTTTGGAGGGGGTAAGGTAGAGCAGTTGGGAGTTAAGTGAATTGCCCAAGGTCACATGGCTTTGTGTTAAGTGTCTGAGGCTGGATTTGACTCCATGTGCCACCTAGCCGCCTCCACTCCCCATTTTTTTTTTATCTCCTTTTGTTAGATTCAGCCCAGTTGCGGGCTAAGGGCTTTGAATCAGAAGTCTTAAATCCAACATTATTTGCTCTCCCTTTCAGCTAAATATAAATACTGTGTTTTCCTCCAAGTCATTGTTAAACATAGTGAGCTAGACAGTATTAAGGATAAATCCCTAGGCATACCTCTAAAGACAAGCTCCCCCAACTCCACCCAGAACACCAGACAGACCACAAAGCCAAGCCACAGGGTATGGATTCTTATGGAAATGAGATTTAACCACCACAGGGACACAAGAACAGAAAACAAAGTTCTCCCCAAATTAAGTAATTATCATATAAATATGCCTTATTTAAATGCTTCTTTCCTTCTCTCATCCCCCAAATCTAGAGCTAAGTACAATCGGTTCTAAGTCCTAGGCATAGCCACTAGCAGCATGAATTTAACAAGCCACTGCCTTTGTGGACCTCAGTTTCCACATAAGGAAAGGAGAAAAGTGAAGCCATAGCTCTGAAGTTGTATGTAGAGAAGAACGGGGGTTTAAGCTCTGTCTCCAATAAATACTGGTCATGTGATCCTGGGGAAGTAATTTGACCCCTCAGTGCTCCCAAAAACTGGATTCATTGATCTGTATTAGTACACTGAGATTTCCCTATACAGCTTCCTTCAAGTTTTTAGGGGAAAAAAGTGATCCTGGACCATTTTGTCTCCCCAACAAACGCATCTCTGTCAAAGAACCATCTATTCTTTGTACTAGTCAAAAATCAAAGTAAGTTACTCGTGTTAATGGCCAACCACAAAACTATGCATTATATGCTTTAAACAGGAGACGTACAAAAACTTAAAACACAAAACCTCCATGTGCTACTGACCCAAGGCAATGAAAGACAAGATTTTAGAAATACTTATTTTAGAATCAACTATCACCAAAGAAAGCATTTACAAAAATGAGCAAAAATTTCCCTAATATTACAAACTGAACTTCACTGCTTCCTTATCATGCCTTTTTCTTCCTACCTTCCTCCTCTATTCCTCTGATGCTTTTGCAATCAAATGTTTCTCAAATTGGTATCTTCCTTCTGTCTAAAACTAGCATTCCAATTCAGGCCGTTTAATCCCTTAGGCTTGGACTGACTGAATAGTTGGCCTCCTAGAATAAATATCCACTCTTATTTGAATTCAACAAAAAGGTGAAAACACACTTGTTCAAACCATTCTTTTGTCAAAATACCACCAAAATCTTCTCCTCTTACTTCCAATCTCCAGGTTGCTTAGTTCCAAGGAAGTCTTGGAAAAGTCTTTCCAAATTCTCTAGCTTGTTTCACCTCAGTTCCAATTTGTTCATATTAAATTACACCTTGCTTTGAAATTCCAAGGGATTATAATAAAATGTTTAATATTCCTCCAATCACATAAAATTATAAAAGGCTAGAAGACTTGGTTTTCCTATGGGTGCCCCCTCCCCCCATGGCCCAGGATATTCAGCATTTGCTGGTAAAACAAATACTGTGGATACCACAAAGGCACTTTTAGATGAAGGTGCTAAAACAAGCATTGAAATGGTCTGAAAACAAACAAACAAACAATAAAATCAAGACTGAAGTTGGATTCCCTTCTCCTTCATTCTTTCTCCCACTTCTGCCCAGTTGGAATACTAAACTCCTAATGCTGAACCTCCAACTTCTCACCCAAAGGGTTCTGTAAAGAACCATCTACTTACCAAGACAGATTGTTTAAACAAATGTAAAATATCCTTGCAGAGAAAAGGCAAGCTGTCACACCATAACCCTTAAAAGCAGTTTAAGAAAAGGGAAAGTTGAGAAGACCAGTGAAAATAAAGATTTTCCCATTGTCCCAATTATTCCTGGGTAAAGAAAGTTGTTTTCGAAACAACAAAAAAGAATGGAGTTAGCATAACAGTCATTTTAACATCTCTAGTAAAGCAGTGCCTTTACCAAAAAGGATGTTTTTTTTTTACTTGTTCTAGGATTTAATTGATGTAGGTAAGTATCAGTAAAGAAATTCAGAGTGATGCATGTATGTTTTCACTTGCTTTGCCATTTGCAGTCTTAAGAGTCTGTTACACTGAGAGGTTAAATGACTTGTCTACAGGTTAAAAAGTCTTAAACCTAGGTCTTCCGGATTCCAGGACATATCATACTGCTTCTCAAAGAAGAAAAGCATTTTAAAGAAAATCAGATGTAGAATGTTTAACCAGTCTCTAGCAACTAAGAAAATCTGATTGAAAATCCTTGGTTGAACTCTAATCTTTTTTACTTAATTATTTCAAGACAATTTGGCAGGACCTCATAAGATAAAGGCAGATTTCCTGGCAAACAGAATACAAATGAAATACGTGTAAAAAGGCATTTGTGTCCCCACTCTCCTCATGACAATGACTTCTCTCAGGAGGCACAGTACTCTGCAAATTCTGCAGGCTCTGTTACATGTAATACCTATCACAAATTTAAGAATTCTAATAAAGTCAGATATTGCTATGTTCACTATACCAATCTTTTTCCTTTATAATTTCATTGTTCTTACACACAGATAGACCCCACCTACCTCCTGCCCTAATATAAATTAATAGCTATAACAAGACCTACACCTCTTTTTTTTGTTTTGGAGGTGGGAAGGCAAAGCAAGTGGGGTTAAGTGACTTGCTCAAGGTTACACGGCCAGTTATTTCTGGGTGTGGTGCTGAGTATCTGAGCCCGGATTTGATCCAGGTCATCCCGACATTGGAGCCGGTGCTTTTACTCACTGAGCCACCTGGCTGCCCCTAAGCAATTGGGGTTGAGTAACTTGCTCAAGGTTACACGGCCAGGTGTTTCTGGGTGGGTGCTAAGTATCTGAGCCCAGATTTGATCCCCAGGTCATCCTGACACTGGAGCCGGTCCTCTTACTCGCTGAGCCACCTGGCCGCCCCTACACCTCTTTTTAGACCTTTAACAGAATATCTTGGTATTTCTTCAAAACTTGAAAACCAAATTAAGTGTCCAATTTCAAAAGATCATACTTGAATGTGTGTGCTGAGTCAGCTTAGAAGTGTGGGTTTTATAAAGTAGGTGTCTTGTGTCAGAACGGCTGAGTCAATAAGAAGAAAGATAAATACACTGTGAGCATTATAGTATAAAATTTGACATGCAAAAAGTCCAGTAGGAGGTGATCGTGATTCAGAACATCATACACAGATGAAGAATTTTCCTTTTTTTTTTTAAGCAATCGGAGTTAAGTAACTTGCTTAAGGTTACACGGCCAGTTATTTTTGTGTGGGTTTGGAGTATCTGAGGCCAGAACGGATCCCAGGTCTCCCGACACTGGGGCCCACGCTCTTACTCACTGCGCCACCTGGCCGCCCCGCACAGATGAAGAATTTAAGATCATCAGGATTAAAATGGAATAAAATCTAAAATAACCTTAAATATGGAGAAATACATTTTTTAATTCATTTTAAAACTGGCACAAAATAAGGCATATTTAATGTTGATGTGGCTAATCTACTTGAACTGATTTGTTATGGTTCAGCATTTCTATAGTTAAATGTTCCCCCAAGTGCTTTTTTAAAAATTTGTATTATTTTAAATATATTATTATGTAATAGAGATATAAATATAACACTAATATATAATATAAATATAATAAGCAATACTAACATTTTTAATATTAGCTATTCTTTCTTATAGCTTCTTCATGGTATTGGCATCATGTTATTACATGTCAGAAAAAAACTGAATCCTAGGAATAGGAAGGTATTATTTACGTATGTGTGTGTGTGTGAGAGAAAAGACACATTATCAAGGTTTTTTCCCCATTTTTTCTTTTCTTTCCCTTAGGCACAATGCCTCCCATGGTGGTGGGAACAAACAAAAAAAAAAATTCTAGCTTTCTGGTAAACTTTCATTTCTTTTTTTCTTAAATCATTCAAAAGTAGTGAAAAGCTTTTAAAGCAACAGTCAGGTTTAAAACAAAAGGCGTTTCATCTATACTGGGCCAGTACTAGTACAAAAGCATAACCACTACCATACAAAGGAGCAATGTTATTGATGAAATGGTCAGTGTGGGAGAAGCACGGGAAGAACCAGACAAAAGTCTTGTTCCATCTCGAGCTTTGTATCTCTTGTCAAGGTCCCCTTACAAATATGCAAACATATTACAGATCAAGCTCTCCCTTCCAATGAATTATGGCTGCTTTTTAAAAGCTTCCCTCTCTTCCTCTCCCCACATTTTTATCACCCATTTAAAGAATTATCCAACCTACTCCCCCTACCAAAAAACGAATCAATTTTTTCAATTAATATGAAAACCAAATGAAAACAGATCATTCTTAGGAAAACTAAACAAAGCACACTGAGAATTTTCCCTTCCTGGGTGAGCAGTGGAAAAAAAAAAATCACTTCTTTAATTGCATGTCCCTTAAAAAAATTTTTTTTTAAACTCAAAACATGCAAGGTGTATACTTCAATACTTCTGGGAATGACTACAAATATCAAAATATGCTGTTGTGACCCACCATCATTATAATCAACAATATGTTTTTTTCCAAATGCTAGAAATAACTCCCCGTATAAGTCACTCCTTCCTCCCACCATCCCTAATCTCTAACTCTAAATCCAACATCTATGAAATTGGAAGCTGTTATCTACATCTACCAAAGAAAGCCAAAGTCCTTGAACACATCATGTTACAACGGTGATACATAAGTACACATTTCACTAAGTGAGCTAACCATATTATGTTGTTATTAGGGTGAAACAAGTCTACAATTAAAAAAAAAAAAGAATTATCAACAGCTCTATTTGGTCCCATGCTACAGATGATAGGGGTTAATCTGGGACTGAAGTAAAACCAAACAGAATAAAACACTTACTCAGTTCAACCAAAAGGCCGTCCAAGCCCCCCCTCCCAACATTGGCAGATACCATGTTTTAAACTAGACCACAGAGATTTCCCTTGACCCTACTAACTACCTAATGAGGAAAACGTATTTTTAATCAAATTTTTAATCAAAACATCCCACAAAGAAAGCCTAGGTTTGAAAAACTGTTTACATGAAAGGAGAATATAAAAATAACCAAAATATGAACTTAAAAATACCTTACAATTCAAAAGTATGTGCCAGATGATTAATATTCCCTCATCTCTTTGAGTCTCGTGGCCTCTACAAAACTGAATATTTTTACTAAGGGAGATGGCTTAGAAAACAGCATAAATACTCACATGTCTTCAATTACACCAAAGTCTTAAACCAACTCTTGGAAATTTAGAGGGGAAAAAAAAACTACCATCTTATCATCTAGTTTTGAGATCAACTATTATCTTCTCTGTCAACTTCTATTCATGGACTCTATTCTTGGGATCGCAATTTACTCAATTCCCATCAGAAGTGTCCAGAAAAAGCATGTTTTCAAAAGATGGAGTAGAAAATGACTGCAACATTTGGACAAGGTCAAGAGACCTGGGTTCAAACCAAGGTTTTGCTGCTTATTAATTATGAAATTTGGGGCAGGCAGGCCTCTCAAATCTCTTGCCCCCGTATTTTAGGTTCCTCCCTTGCCAAATGTAAACCCTAGATTACTCCCACAAATCTGCCTCCTCGGCTCCTACTCATAAGCTGCTAAACATAGAATAATTCTGCCCGAGGTCATCATTCATTCATGTTGACCAACTTCAACTTGGCTCTTACTGCCACAAAGTAATTCTTTTATTTCTCCTTTATTGATTCCCTTTTTGACTTTCCTAGTAAATCTATTCCAAACCTTCTCAAGATTCCCACATCTTCCCAATCTGAGTGCCAGCTGAGTACCTTGCCTCTTACTTTAATGGAGACCAAAATAAAAACCTGACTTCATTCAGGATTCTTCTGGACTCCCCTTCTCTTCATCTCCAAATCCACTGGACTTCTCCTTTCCTCCAGTCTCTGAGAAAGACATGGCCTGTTTGGTGCCAAAGTCAACACTCCCATTTCTCTAATAGATTACATCCTCAATTATCTTTCCAGCATCACTATACATTATTCCTTTTCCCATTTTTACAAAACAGCCAAAAATAGCCTTCTCTTTGCCTCTCACACACAAGTCTCTATCTTCTATCTATCTTCCAGCCTTTGTCCCCATAACTAGAATGCATATTCTCTCTTCTTTCAAGAGAAAGATCCATCAAATTCATCATGGCAACTAGGCATGGCAGTGGATATCACATCAGGCCTAGAGACAGGGAGACCTAAGTTCAAATCCAGTTGCAGATGCTTAATAGCTCTGTGACAATGGGGAAGTCACTCAACCTCTCTGTCTCAGTTTTCTCATCTGTAAAATGGGGACAACAATGGCACCTACCTTTAAACTGAGATCATACTTGTAAAAATCACTCAGTACAATGCCTGGCACAGAAGGGACTCGGAATGTCTGTTCACTGACTGGTTTGCGCAGATTACCTGAGATTACCGCTGAGATTAAAGTCATCCCATGAAAGAACTCTCATTTTCTCAAAATTCAACATCACCTACTCTTTCCCCTTCCTGTCTCTTACTCCTTACTAATGTCAATCCTTGTATCTGCACCCTTGGGTGCTATCCCTTCCTGAGTGTTATGGAACCTTACCCTGAAAATCATCCTGTTTCTCAGGGTCAGAATTAGACCAGTGATTCCATTAGTACAAATAACACTTAAGTGAAGAAACTCCCTCCACCAAATCATGTCAGTCAGGACCTTCTACCCTATGACTAAATGTTAACTTTGAGAGGGAGAGGCTAAGTAGACCTTATTATGTTCTAGTTAATGTTTCTACCCTTATTTCCAAATAAATAAGATTAACTCTGAGACACTGGTGTTTAATAAGCAGCTCTCCCACCCTTGTCTTAAAGGGATCACTAATTAGCACATTTTCTATTAAGAACCTCTAATTGCCTTGCTATACCCCCATGTTTCTTCCAGCTAGATTGAGACTTCTTTAGAGACCTAATAGCCAAACAAGAAACAGTCTGGTGAGAAAAGTTAAAGTAAAAAATCCCTGCAAGTGCTGTAGTAATTAAGTAAAATAAGGAATCTGTTGGTTTTTTTTTTTTTCAGTTTTCTATATTCTCCTCTCATTCCCAAATAAATGTAGGCTTTTCCCAACAGCAGCAGCAGCAATAACACCAATAACCGTCACCTTGAAGTTTTCTATCTAGCACTTGCAGGTTTACCCCATGACATGCCAACACCTTCACCTTTAAATTGATTTGATCAGGTTCCTTTTTTTTCTCAGATTCCAGGTCCCCTCAGCAAGGATCATATCTGATTTTAAACAGTCCATAATATATATTAGGTATTGATGACATCAATATAATAACATCCATAATGAGACCCTTTCAATTTGAGGCAAGCACATCCAAATTCCTTTCCACAGATGATCGATCAATTCTACTTTAGAAACAAGAGAAGAAAAGAGTAAAGAAAAATGTAAAATTTCTCTTCATAGTTGAGCTGCATACTTAATAATATTTACCTATATCTTAGAGTCAGGATAAGGAATTTGTACAATCTGGCTAAAATGTTTAAGCTGGAATTCCCCTCCCCCCCCCATTCCCTCTAGTACTTGAAAACTGTGACACACACATATAAAAGAGGGGACTTTAGTCCTTAATCAAGTTTAGAGGCTAAGTGTTGCAGGGAAGAGTGCCAAGCCTAGAATCTAGAAGACCTGAGTTCAAATCTGACGTCAGACCTTTACTACCTGTGTAATCCTAGGCAAGTAATTTAGTTTCTATCTGCTTCAGTCTCCTCTTCCGGGAAAAGGAAGTAATAATGGCACGTACCTGACAAGGTAGTGAAGATTGAATGAGATAACTGTAAAACACTTGGCAGTGTCTGGCACGTGGCAAATGCTATAAAATGTCAACTATTACTATTAAATTTTTATTAAGCACAAATATTTATCAATCACTGGGATTACCTGTTAAAAGACTGAAACAATCCCTATTCACAATGAGTTTGCATCGCAATGGCAGAAACAAGCTGGCATCCAGAATAGACATCCATATGCCAAAGCAGAATTTTCTAGAATCAAAAATGTTACTTTTTAATCAACAATGTACATGTTAACACCTATTCCTCCTAACTTCCTTAGCCTATCCTTCCCCATATCCTAAAGCAGCCATCTCAAATTTGAATAGAAACAGTGCCAACTTGGGGTGCGGCCAAGATGTTGAAACGGAAGCAGTTACTTTTCTAAGCTCCTCCATGAATCCCGTCACTAAACTTTAAAAAGTGAATCTGAACGGATTTTGGAATGTCAGAACCCACTGGGAGACAAGAGCTGGTAGAATCCAGCCCAGGAAAGTGCCCACATGGGTCTGGGCAGGGGAAGCACAGAGCACGTGGGGGCTGCAGCAGCTCGGACTAGAGAGCGGAGTACAGCAGAGAGAGAAGGAGCCCCAGCCAGCAGACTCACCCACCCCAAGGGCGATTCGCAGCCCTCTCACCAGCATCTCACCATGGGAAGGGAAGATCCACTGGAGCTGGGTAAAATAAAGTTCAGGGCCAGCAGCAGACACAGCAGCTTCTCCTGGGGCTATCAGCTGCCAGCCTGTAAGTTTAAAAATCACCTGCCTGATTTTCCAGGGGCCAGGATGGCAAAGTAAACTCTGGCTGCTCCAATTTCCCCTCCCTGAACCAGAAACCCAGAGATAAATGTCCCACCCAGAGTAAAATCCTGAAATAGCAGAAACAGCCTCAGGCTTAGGAGTCACTAAGAAGGGGTATAACTGAGGCAGCAAGGAGTCTGAAGAGAAGAGTGTAAGGGGTCCCAACAAGCCCCACCTCACCTGATCAGCAAAAGCCTACCTGAACTGTAGCCCAGGGGCATAGAGGCAGAAATCTGAAGCAGCCAGAACAGCCCTCCCCCACAGATTACTCTGTGAGCCTCAGGGTAACTCAGGGGAAACACTGAGAGTCACGGCTTTGGCCTCAATCTAGACAGCCAGAGGCTACAGCACACAAAGCTGACAACCAGGCACCGAGCTCCCAGCCTGAGAAGCTTGGGTCAAAGCCCTCTGTACCCCAGGATCAGATACACACTTTCAAGGTCAGGAAATAGGCAATGACAATAGGCTGGAAGCAACTTGCAAAGGCAAGACCAAGGACAATAGAGTCCTATTATTCTGAACGAGAAGAATCACCTTCAGGAGACACCATGGACTTGTGTCCACACCTGAGACCACAGATGGAAATATGAACTGGTCTCAAGCCCAAAAAGCATTCTTGGAGGAGCTCAAGAAAGGTTTTAAAAGCCGAATTAGGGAGGTAGAAGATAAATTCAAATCTACGGTGACCAAACTGGAAAAAAGTCTCACTGTAGAAAACAAATCCTTAAAAAGTAAAATTTGTGAAGTAATTAGAGAAAATACCTCCCTAAAAAAGGACCTTCAAGAACTAACTGAAGAAAATAATTCACTAAAAACTAGAAGCAGTGACACCAATTTGTATGTAAGGCTCCCTACAGGCCATATATATGTATGTGTGTATATATATGTATATACGTGTGTATATATGTGTATATATATATATATACACACATTGCCTTGAATTTTAAAATGTAACGTTATCTATGGCTTATATTTTTTATTTTATTGTATTGTATTTATATACATACATATTTATATGTATACACTCATACATATTTATTTTCTTAAATATTTCCCAATTACGTTCTGTAATGCGGCCCAATTGCACTACAGAAGACTTGGGGGTCACTGTCTAACACCTCTGCCCTGCAGCATGTTATCTCCTTAGAAGCAGCCAGCCATCCCATCCTTCCTTATGCCAACTTCAGCTAGAACACCTTATTCTCAATCACTGGAGAGCATAGCAAGAAGTCCTTACCAGTGGTCACATAACCTAGACATGTAGAAGATCTCTAACTCCAAATTCAGTAAAAACTGAATATTAAGAATAAATACGATGTTTAGGGTGTGATGAGAGACTAAGTAACATAATGTGAATATTCTTGGATTTATGTGCTAGGATTCTCTGATACTTAAGTCCAGGGCATGGTACAATTGGACTCATTCTAAATAAAGAACAAGTGGTGGTATATTTATACATGGGCCGTGTAATTACTTTATGGGCATAGCTGACAGTTAACCTAAAAAAAATCTAAGAATGCTTAACACTCTGGAGATTCAAGGAACCCAATTACTTTATTTTACTGTTGCTTATGAGAATATGGAAGGGTTTTTTGTTTTTGCTAGACACTTCATAGACTGTGTACTATATAAAGTAGATTTCTCCAGATTTACACATGTTCATTCTGAAAATCTTGCTTCAGTTTTTAAACTTGCATTCTTCCAAGGAAATATCATTACCAAAAGGATTTCCTAATTTCTCTTGGTTATCTTGTGTTTTCTCCCCTTCAATAAAATTATAAACTAAATAGGTATTAAATGTATGAAACAGTAACCAGCATATAAATGTAATGTATACCAAGGACAAAGATTCTGGCTCCTTTAATACATAACCATATTGCTGTGTATTTTCTCATTGGTAAGGAGAGGATGATGATGATTACAATAACTTCCTAACACAGGGCTATCAGCAAAGAAAAGAGTGCCATGAAAGACAGCATGGGATAATGAAGAGAGAGCTAGTCTCAAAGCCAAGAAGACCTTGGGTCAAGCTTTACTTGTAACATCTACCAACTATATGCCCTTGGACAAATCAATTAACCTCTCAGTGAGCTAAGATGATAAATTGCAGAGAACAGGCAGACCTGCATTGCTAGAGAGTTTCCCTATATCAATGAAATCACAAGCACAGGACTTATTCTAAAAGGGACACAGAGACAACAGCTATTATTATGAGCATCATTGTGCAATATGAATAAAGAAAATATAAGTTTGGTTGCAATCTTTACAAATTTTGTGACATTTCAGAAATTTTAAAAAACACAAATATTGTTTGTTTATATGCCATGTATTCCTCCTACAAACACAAAAAGGACTCCAAATACTTGGGATTTTATTTCAGTTATCTATAAAATTAACATGAACTAGATAATATAAACTGGCTACAAAATTTCCAAGTCTAGATGTTTACTAATCCCATTTCATTTCTTCTAACCTATGATTCTAGCCAACTTGCTGCCAACATTGGCCAAATACATGAATGCTGATCACCATGTTCTTTTCTACATGAGATCTTTAGACTATATAGCCTTCCATCAGTTTCTTTATACTCTCATTACTGCACTTATGAGTGGACCACCTCATCCACTTCTATGGTAATGACCCAGAAGGTATTTCAAAACTTTTTAGTCCTATCAACTTCAATGTCAATCCCACATAACACAACTATCTTGGACATTTCAAGTTGGATATACCATCATTCCAAAAACATTACCGAAAGGATGATCATTAAAGAACTAGTCATCTCCCCACCAAATAATAAGATCTCGCTCCCAATTGCCCCTACTGTCAAAAGGTCTGCCATTTTTCTTATTACCTAAGCATAAAAGCTAAAAACCAATTTTTGCATCATATCTCCTTCTATTGGTAGAAGAATCAAAGTCTTTCATATGCAGCCATTCATTCCAGTCACTGCCATCACTCTAGTTTAGGTCTCCACTGATCATGTATTTCATTACGGCAATCATTTTTTTATTAAATGGTTTATTAACTTCTGATTTACATCAATTCATTTCTGCCAGATTTTGGGTTACAAATTTTCTCCCCATTTTTCCTCTACCCACTGCCCCAAAATAGCAGTCCCACAGGATATCCCCTCCTCCAATCTGCTCTCTTCCGTATCTTCTCCCATACCCCCTTAGACTTTTCCAGTAGGGCATAGTGGGATCTCTATGCCCCAATGCCTGTATATCTCATTTCCCAATTATATGCAAAATAGTATTAATAAGAGTATATATATATATGTATATGTATATATATGTATTAAAAATTTGATATTAAAACTTTGAATTCCAGATACATTCTCTTCCTCCCTTGTCACCCACTCTTACTGGGAAGATAAAAAGTCCAGTATAGGTTGTAAATGTATAGCTAATGCAAAACATTAACATAGTAGATATATTGTAAAAGACTGACTATATTTCCCTCCCTCCTATCCCACCTCCCATTTGTTCTATTCTCTACTTTAATTCCCCCCTTTTCAAAAGTGGGTGCTTCCAACTTCCCTCCCCCCCAGCCTGCCCTCCCTTCCATCATCACTCCTCTCATCCCCTTCCTCCCTACTCTCCTGTAAGGTGAGATATATGATTTCTATCTGATTCAGTGTGTATTTCATTCCCGCCCTGAGCCAAATTCAATGAGAATGAGGTTGACTCATTCCCTTACTATTCTTCCCCTCCATTGTAACCATTTTCCCTTGCCTCTTCTATATGAGATAAGTTTACCCCATTCTGTCTCTCCCATCTCCTCTATTTTCCTCTCTCACCTCCTCTTAATTTCACCTTTTAAGTATCATCCCTTCCTGTTAAATTGGTCCTGTGCAGTCTACATATGCCTGTAAACATACATACACATTCACATATGTATTCATACACCTGTATACCCTCCGATGGAGACATATATTTCTATTCCCTTCAACTATTTTCATACTGAGAAAAGCTTCATAAGTTACAATTATCATTTTTTTCCATGTAGGAATATTAATAGCTCAACTTTGATAAGTTCCTTATGATTTATTTTACCTGTTTACTTTCTCATGCTTCTCTTGCTTCTTGTATCTGAATGTCAAATTTTCTGTTCAACTCTGGTTTTCTCAGCAAGGATGCTTGAAAGTCCTCTATTCTACTGAATGACCATATTTTCCCCTGAAACATAATACTCAGTTTTGCTGGGTAGGTGATTCTTGGTTTTAATCCCAGCTCCTTTGCCTTCCAGAATATCATATTCCAAGGCCTTCGATTCCTCAGTGTAGAAGCTGCCAGATCCTGAGTTATCCTTACTGTGTTTCCACAATATTCAAATTGTTTCTTCCTGGCTGCTTGAAATATTCTCTCCTTGATCTGGGAGTTTTGGAACCTGGCTATGATATTCCTAGGAGTTTTCTTTTTGGGATCTTTTTCAGGAGGTTATTGATGGATTCTTTCAACTTTTATTTTGCCCTCTGGCACTAAAACATCAGGGCAGTTTTCCTTGAGAATTTCTTGGGAGGATGATGATCATGGCTTTCAGGTAGTCCAATAACTTTTAAATTCTCTCTCCTGGATCTATTTTCCAGGTCAGTGGTTTTTCCCATGAGATATTTCACATTGCCTTCTATTCTTTCATTTGTTTGGATCTGTTTAACAGCATCTTGATTTCTCATAAAGTCATTAGCTTCCATTTGCTCCAATCTAATTCTGAAGGAATGAGTCTCCTCAGGGAGCTTTTGAGATTCTTTTTCCATCTGGCAAATTCGGCTTTTTAAGGCATTCTTCTCCTCATTGCCTTTTTGAGCCTCTTTTGCCAATTGAGTCAGTCTGTTCTTTAAAGTGTTATTTTCCTCAGTCAGGCTGTTGACTCTCATTTCATAATTTACTTGCATCATTCTCATTTCTCTTCCCA
Organism: Petaurus breviceps papuanus; assembly: GCF_028583685.1. NCBI lineage: Eukaryota > Metazoa > Chordata > Mammalia > Diprotodontia > Petauridae > Petaurus > Petaurus breviceps. The sequence continues at coordinate 915,597 of NW_027185653.1, forward strand.
ATTTTTCTTCCACTTCTCTTATCTGCTTCTTAAGGTCCTCTATGGCCTGTAACCAGATCGTATCTTCTTTTGAAGTTTTTGGTGCAGGAGTTCTGACTTCACTGTCTTCCTTCAGTTCCATGCTTTGATCCTTTTTGTCCCCAAAATAGGAGTCTAATGATGGATTCTTCTGTTTGCTTTGCTTCCTTTGCCTGGTCATGTTGCCACTCAATTAGCTGACTTTGGGGCTTTTTGCCACAGTAGGACTCTGCCACCAGACAGGGGAGCTTCATACCAAACTCTGGGGTTTTCTCAGCTGCCAGAAGTATTAGTTGTGTACCCTCTCTGAAGCCTCCACATGCTCTGGAAAGCTGGTCACATACCCCAGGACCTCTACCCTAGACCACAATCCAGATCCAAGCAGATTAAAGCAAGAGCAATTATCCCTCAGACTGGTCGCTTGGTCCCCCTACACTCTGCAGGCCAGTAGCTGAAGCTGCCACATGGTGGTGGCAGTGGCAGTGGCTGTGCCACAACCCTCAGCAGCTTCTCGCCCCAGGGGCAAAAGCCAACGCACTCCCAACTACTGGATCCCAAAGTCCAGACTGCACTGACCTCTCACTTTGTTATTAGCATCTATATGTTGATAATTCTGGACCGCCACAGCTGCTGCTGATCTGGAGTCCCTCCTGCCGGCGCCCTGGGGCTAAAGCCTTGGTGTAGGGCTGGGCTCTGCGCTGGCTGATTCCTGCCACCCTGCCGGGCTGTCCTCAGCAGGAGGTTAGCTTCTCTGTGTCATTTTGTGCGTTCTGTAGCTCCAAAGTTTGTTCAGAGTCCCCTTTTACATGGATTGGAAGTGTTGAGAGCTGGAGCCGCACGGAGGTCCTGTTTCTCATGGCAATACCTTCTTAACTGGTCTCTCATTTCATATCCCCCACTCCAATACATCCAACATGCTTGATTATCATTTCTTAACAACTCCTTTCATCACCACATTACCATCCAAAGCAACTACCTTTAATAGTTCCTTAGTTAATGAATCAAGTCATTACCTAAATTCCTATCTCCCCAACACTGATCCTTTTTTCCTCTCTCACAAACATCATTTTCATTCCTATCTTGTTACCTTTGCTCATACTGTTTTCCTTGCCTGAATCTCCCTATCTCCCTCTGAATATATCCAAGTCATATCCACCCTTCAAAATAAGAATCATTTCACCTCTTCCTTGAGACCTCCCCTTACTGCTCTTCCCTCACAAAAATCTTAAAATATCCTCTTATTTGCCATCACTTCCTGCATTTCAGGCTTATCCCAAGAGGTTAGCTGCTTAAAATGATGAGGGCCATGTCTTTTTCCTATATCCCCAAAGGCCATAGGGGTAGCATGTTTAGGAGGGATTGAATACTTACTTTCATGCCATATTGGGATACAGGATGTTCTAAAACTCCACTGAAGCATCAGAAGAAAAAGTTGGGTTTTTTAAGGAGCAGAATACAGGTGATTTTGTTAATTTGAATTTTTATAAATTAAAATTATATCTCAGCAAAACAGACCAATGGCTATAACAATGCAAGAACCAAAGTTTCCACATCCTGGCCACTTCTAATGAAATACGTCAAACATCCCCTTAAGTTTACTACTATGAAAAGACTAGATATTAATAGGAGATACGATTTGTTAAGCTAAATGAAAGCCTTCATTAATGAGAAGTGACAGGATCACAACCTTGCTTTGATGAACTGCCAACATACCAGCAGCCTTTAATGTAGGACTGCCCATTAAACATACTGCAGCTTTAAAAGGAGTTGCTTTAAAATAAACAACTCTATGTCAAGGCAGGTCCAAAACACACCAGATGGTGCTGCTCAACCTTGGAGAACATGTGTGCACGCACACGCACACGCACACACACACACACACACACACACAAAAGCATGAGGTTAACCATCATTGATCAATGTGCCTGAGGTAACATGTTCTAAACTTTCTGGAGAAAAAAAAGATCCCAGGAACAAAAATGTTTATTTTCTAAGATCCATAGAAGGCAATTTAGGATTAGAGTTTGGTCCCCTGATCCCCAGACAACTTAGTTTTTCTTCTTCCAATCCTGGTTCAGTTGCATTTAATTCAGGATATTTATAAATTGTATTTACTTCATAGCTGGGGGAAGGGGAAGGAAACAAGGGATACACCTTTAAACTCAAGTTTTTTGTATAAGAAGTGCTTCTGAGTTATGTAAACAAATACAATCCCAACCTTAACACCCTAGCCAAGTAGGCAACAGGAATTTATGAAAGTCAACCTTTTCCTGACTGTCATGACATAGATATAAAAATCATCATTTAAGTCATACCCAAGAGATACATGGTTAAGTCTCTATCTGTAAGGAAATAGCGCTGGCATAAATATAGTTCATAGTATATGGTAAATTGTTATTTGGTCTTCTATCTGTTTCTCCATTGCTGTGATGGTTGATGTTTATAACAACATCCTTGCAGGATCGAAGATTTAGAGACAGAAGGAAGCTTGAAGGCCATCGAATCCAATCCCCTTGAGGATCTTACAGATGAAGAAACAGGCCAAGTATGTGAGATGACTTGCTCAAGATCCTGCTGGTTGAAAGTAGCAGTCAGGTCTGATGAATAGCAAGATGCCAAATCAAAACTCTTAGAAAAGTTAAGGGTAATTTTGGGGGTATTTTACTAACATTGATAAATTAGTCACTCTGACATTTTCCCATCTATAAAATGAATTTATACCAAAATTATCTGAGGTCCCATTTCTAAAACTGTCAATGTCTGATGCCATATGGTTATTAAACAAGGACTCAGTTCCCTGTTCATGCCCCAATTAAAATATTACAATAGAGGTTTTCAGAATAGATTCAAAGAGGTAAATACCACTGAAAAAAAGATTTATTAAGCACCTTTATTTAGTACACCTACTTTAAGTAAGATTAAGGCACCTACTACAAAGGTCCTTATAACCTCTTGAGGCAGAGAGGGTGGAAAAAAGGAGTCAAGCATACATCAATCTTGTCCTAAAAAATGTAAACTAGCTGATGAAGCTATATGATGATCTAACTGAAGACATCTGAGAACCAGTTCCTTGCTCTACTCTCTTCTATGAGGCCTCAGCTCGGACTGAAACGTGAACTTCTATCAGGCAAATCAACTTCCTTCAAGCAAAAGAAGGGAATACGGAGGTTTTAAATGGCTTTGGCTCATGTAAAGAAGTTGAACTTGGGCTAAAAGCAGAAACTTTAAGCAGATTAAATGCTTTCAAAAGTGTCATATCAAAGTAAGTTCTCAAGTGCTATCTAGTTTGATAAGAAGACTCTCAAAATCTAATGTTGAATATCAAAATGAGATTTTTTGCAAGGCTTTTACTGAAAAGATATTTTAACCAAAAAAGCTGTCACAAATACCACAGGGCATCATTTATAGACAAAAGTTAGGATCACTAACTTTTGTTAGGGTATATCTTTACTCCTTTAGTCACTGTATACCTACTGATCTTCGAAATGTCCATAATCAAAGGCATATGCCTTTTTAATACTAACATTCTGTATCCTCTTTTTTCAGTGTGTGTCAAATAAATAAGCAAGCTTGATAAAGAAGCCTGAGTAAAATGGGTGAAAGTATTTTCATAAAATGGGAACAGCAGTCACCAGAATTGAGCTAGGCCCTAACCCCCTCTAGGCCTGAGTTTCATTTTCCTGTAAATCACCTGATTTCAGGGAAATCAGGAGGAACCCCCCCCTCTCCCTCCTAGATGTGCTTTTAACCACCTGCCTTTGCTCAATAAGGAAAATGGCTGAAATATGTGTTTGCATTGGGTACTTAGAATGTGAGGCCATACATCCCACCAATGGGAACAAGAGGTCCAGATACTGGGGAGGGCTTTTGTGGGTTTTCTTAGAATTGCTTGTATAGGGCTATATCACTGTCTGCTTGATCTCTGTGCAGTGCCTCCCTATACCAGCTTGCTCTGGGGTAGGTGATGCCCAACTCTCTCAACACGTGACTAGGGAAATTAAAGAGCTTCTGGGGCAGCTAGGTGGTGCAGTGAGTAAGAGCACCAGCCCCAGAATCGGGAGGACCCGGGATCAGTTCTAGCCTCAGATACTTAACACCCACACCAAAAAAACTGGCCATGTAATCTTGAGCAAGTTACTTAACCCCAATTGCTTAAAAAAAAAAAAAGAGTTTCTGTTTGCCTTGAGAAACCTCTGCTTTTTTCTTTTTAGTTGGGTAAGGGTCTTGTATCCCACACACTGACCTTGGTTGGTTACCAAGGGACATTTTAGAGCAACTCAATGAAGACTTTAGGTTCTGGAGCCAAAGGACCTGAGCTCAAATCTCACCTTTCACATTACTATTAATGTGAGCTTGAATAGTTTACTTCCTTGGTTTCATTTTCCTTTATCTGTAAAATTAGAGAGTTCAACTAGATGGATGGCCTTGAAGGTCTATGTCTTCCAGATTCATATCTATGTTCAGGAACAGGAGGAGAGAGAAATCAGTGAAAGAAGTATCCACACCAATGAAATTCATGGAGCTTTTAAAAGTAGGAGTTAAATTAGCATTGACAGTTAGGTGGTACAGTGGAGAGTATGCCAGGCCTGGAATCAGAAGACTCATCTTCCTGAGTTCAAATCTGGCTTCAGACTCTTACTAGACTAGCTAGATAACCCTGGGCAAGTCACTCGACCCTGTTTATCTCAGTTCCTCATCTGTAAAATGAGTTGGAGAAGGAAATGTCAAACCACTCCAGTATTTTTGCCAAAAAAATCCCAAATGAGATTACAAAAAATTAGACATAACTGAAAACAACCGAACAACCAAAAAGTACCATTTATTTAATATTTTTTTTTTTAGGGTTAAGTGACTGTTTAAAAGCCAAGTCATGATTTTCAAATAAACTACATTGTAGTACAGTGACAATGACAGTGAATTATGAGTCACAGAATCTAGGTTCAAATACCAGATACACTTACTACAACCTCTGTGATGTTCAATAGATTATTTTACCTACTACAGGCCTCATTTTCCCCACCTGAAAAAAGTAAAGGGGTCAAACCAAATAACCCCTAAAGGTCTCTTCTGGCTATAAATGATCCTACGATCCCTAAACAGTAAATTAATTAATGTTCCAACTTAGCTTTTGGCAGCAGTTTTTACAAAGAAAATTAGTTTTTTTTTAAATTAATTTATATAAGCAAAACAGCAATGAGTAATAGAGTAGGGCCCAGAGTAGTTTAATAGGTAAACTCTGACTTGGAGAACCCAGAGGGGGAGGGGAGATTAAGGAGTAAGGGAGAAAAAGGGGTTCTGTAACTGGATGCTCATAAGACATCTCTACTTAATATGTCAGGTATATGGCACATATGTTGAAACAGAAAGCATACTGATTAAATTATATGTATATATATAAATTATATAAAATAATTAAATTAAATAATATATATTAAATTATATATAAATAATAATTAAATAATTTTCTGTACTACTGCTTCTCAAATTTACTAGTGCAAATTTGAATCCTAATATTTAAGGATGCAGCTGGTTCATCCAATTTAATTTAATATATATAATTTAATTAGTATTACTTAAGTTTAGCTAATTCAGGAGACCAGAAATACAAAAGCTACTGCTATTCAGCCTTGACATTCACTCTGTAGGTTTTATGGGGGTAGAAGATTTGCCTTCCTAACTATGTTCTGCTTAGGCTGTTAAAATTAGTTTATATTCCCTCAGTGCATGCCTGGTAGGTGTTGGGAAGCATGTTGTGTAATGAGAAGCAGTGCCAATGTTCAAAATTCACCATGGGTGATACACGATGTGAATAACATTTACACAGATCAAGAGTTGGGGATACAAGGTAGAACAATACAATAAGTTCTATGAATATTCTGCAAGAAACACAGAAGACAGAAGAACGACTTACTGCCTGTTGTCAATGAACCTTACTGAGCCTGAACTTCCTCATCTATAAAAATGATAATAATATCTACACCATTACCCAATAAATCTGGTGTGGAGATCACATGAAATACGCTTTATCCAAAAATTGTTCTGTTGGAAATAGCATTATTGAAAGCAAAAAATTCTGTTTTAAGATTTTTATATTAATCTTATTTCTAATAACAAAAACTGGAAGCAACTTAGATGTCCTACAACATAATGTACTACTATAATTCAGTTAAGACTGACAAATATGAGGAACATAAATGCTGAAAGATCTTTACGAATCAATGCAAGGCCAGAAAAAAAAAACCAAAAGAACAAATTACACATAAACTAGAGTCATATAAAAGGAAAACTGAATGGGAATAACTCCAATTGGAGACAGAAGGAATAAGAAGGAAACCAAGGTGTAGTATGGGTGAATAATTTGCCCAAGGTCGCAAAGTGACCAATCCAAATATAAATTTAAGAATTTGGTGAAATCTTTTTCATCAATTCCCTATACTCCACAAAAAGGGTAAAGTGAAGGTTAACAAGAATGTCTTTTAGTATTTTGGTACATTTCCTGCCTAAGTAGAATATACCAAACTTTTTATTTAGGGCAACATATATCAGACTTAACTGAGGTAGTCTGTTCCTGATCCAATTCTAGACATAAAAAAAAACAAAAACCTAACCACCTTGCTGGCTCATCATTTGATACTCTATAGAATATTACAATAGATGTAGAGCTTTTATAAGTAAACATACAACTTGTAGGGATATCCCTTCATCAAACACAAAACTGTTGAATACAATATTTAAGTATATATATTTTTTTTTCTTTTTTTTTTTTTAAGCAATCGGGGCTAAGTAACTTGCTCAAGGTTACACGGCCAGTTATTTCTGGGTGTGGTGCTAAGTATCTGAGCCCAGATTCGATCCCAGGTCATCCCGACACTGGAGCCGGTGCTCTTACTCGCTGAGCCACCTGGCTGCCCCTACTCTAAGTATATTTGAGAACAAGATTCCCAACTATGCAAATTAAAACAAGAATCCCAATGCATGCAAGGACAATAATGAAGAAATGAAACAGCACTTGTACTAAAATAACATTAATTTGGGCTGCTGATAGTCACCTGGGTAAAGGGAAATACTGAAAAATATTGCACTTGAAAAGCTTTTTGAAGATACCCACAAGAATTCAATTAATTAAGAAACCATACTACTAAAGGCTTCTAAAATGAATTTTTAAAAAAATCACCTCATAAGCTCAGCCACAACCAAAGGTTCCCAAAGTAGGTGATACTTAGTCGAGAGCTGGAAGGATGAGGTAAACGAGGTAAGCTGGAATAGTCTCCCGTGCAATTGGGAGACCTTGAATAAAAAGGAAAGAAGAAAAAATAAGAAAATTCTGAAAAACGATTTGCACATGTTTCATCTGCTATCTAACAGAGTTAAAATCATAGTGATTACATATTATTTTCCAAATAAATAAAATACAAAGTATAACCAATCAGTGGTCAAGTCTCCCGACAGGTCTTAATAAACAAGTGCTGGCAGGCCAGCTTCTTGCACTGTTAGGAAGTCCAGCATGCGTCAGCAGGGATATGTGCAGCAGGAATATGTGCATGTAATGTTTGTTTACAATTATACAGTTACATGATGCAATACTGCATCATCAAAATTTCAATGCAGAAAAAAAATTTATAATAAATTATTAAATTTAAGATGTGCAATTTTCTAAAAAATATTTGACATTTTTAAAATGATGCAAAATTTTAAAAAACAAGTTAAAAGAGTTTTTAAAAAGTAGATTTCAAGGGAGGCACTGAGTAATTTTTTTAAAAGCGTGTGGCAGGTCAAGTAAGTTTGGGAACTTCTGATCAGATAATATCCTTTACTAAAATTCTTTTGTCAATTCAAATTCCGGCAAAAATCAGTGGCATAATTTGATTTCTGCCTCTGAATAAAAGCATTTTTTTCCTTAAAAAAAAAAAAACCTCTATGCTGTAAATATCAATTTTTAAAGTATTTTAAATTCTACTTTTCCCTAGTACTACCCACTGCTAATGTAAATTGGAGGTAAAGACATGGTCATTTGACTGAGATTAAGACCTTGACCTGCAATTCACAACCCATACAGGGCAGAAGTGAACAGTGTCTTATTGAAGTCCCTGTCTAACACTGTTAGTATGTGATTATTAAATAAAATTCTAAGTGAAATATGTGTATAAGACTTTTGTAGCAAAGTGAATAGTAATTTTCTTCAGTGGAAATAGAATGTGAGGGATAATAAAAGAGCCCAACTCTGGACCTAAATTTTGTTTAAAACCTAGTCACTGAAAGCATAAAGAATGCCTTTTCCCCTTTTTAACCATCAACGTAGAAAGCTCAAGCTCCTGATAAGGAATTTCCTCCACCAGGGCAAATCTACACCTCCTCTGCAATTTCTAAAGGTTAAGTGACTTGCCCACAGTCACACCAAAGATATATGTTAAGGAGGCGGCAACTTGTACTTGGGTCTTCCCGAGTCCATGGCCAGCTCTTTATTCGCTAGTCTATGATCCTTTTCTAAAAGGCTTACTATAAACCAAAAACACCCTGCCAAGTTTATAAAGGATACAAGAAATGGTTCTAAACACCAGTGAAGAGGGAGAACGTCTAATATGGAAACTCCTAGTTTGGATACAGGACAGCAACTTGTTTCCAACTTTTAGTCTTAGAAAGCTGCTTTTGGTCACAAAAAATCTGAGCATCTTATAACTTGCCTATGGTCATGAACTAGTATGGGCCCTACATTCGGGTCTTCCTAGCGTTAAGGCCAGACCTTTTTCCATCCACTCCTGCATTATGTTGTCTCTCCTAGAGCATTTTAAAATTAACAGCAATCTATGGGCCTTTCACGGACTGATTTCCTCTTACTCATCCACAGAATTTTGACTGTAATTCCAATCTTTAAAATGACAGAAAGTTGATGAGGTTATAAGCCATTTCTGAATTTGCCCAAAGAAAAGAAGACTAGCTAGTATAGGTGTATATACTCTCTCTCAGGAGCAGGGGAGGGGGAGTTAGAGACTCCTCCTGGCTATGAACTCACACCAAGCTGTTGCTGCCTTGGTTACCCATCTTGCTGTTTTATGGTCTTGAGTATAAGAAAGAGATTGACAAACCAAGTACACAGTGTTTGATAGATTATAGCTAGTGCCAGATTGATCCAGCCCTTTAAAACCTCAAGACTTCTTACCTCTGTTATCAGCCCTCCCCGTGAGATAAGGATTCACTTCAAGGTATTATCAAAAAATGAACGTATTTGTTCCAATAAGTGGCACTAACTCTCCAGGCTAAAAGGAAGCCTGTTTTTCATTAGGTCATTTGTGAGTTCTGACTCGAGGCATCTTTGGGGCACAGGAATTCTGGATCCACTCATCCCAGTACACCCGTAACAGCATTCATACTTAAAAGTTTGCAGTAGTGCTTCTTTCCAAGGTCAAAACCTCAAAATTTCATAATTTTATTTACCCACATATATACCTTTAACTATTCTTCATTTGAAATTAAGCTAGCTGTAACAAATCTCATGGGAGAAAGAATAAACTAGGTAAAATAATTCACAAAACAGCTGATCTTATTTCTTCCTCCCAAGCACTTAAAAGGCAGTAGAGGTAGACTGAGAGGTGGAGAAGAGTCTGACTGGGATTGTCAGGGCTGATAAATGTTCAAGTGGCTGTAGAATTAAACACCTCTGATCTTAAACAGATTTGCTAACTCTAGAGGGATGCTTCTAGCCACCTGCAAAGCTAGGCTAAGTAACACTCAGGACTGGTCAGTTTTCCAATTTTAAAAACATGAGTCTGAATCACAAACATTAAGTATGCAGTATAACATTCTCTACCTAATTAAAATTTATCAATATTAATTTCAGTAAACATACACAAAACATACACATAAATCCCCTAACTATTCACACCATACATAGTGATAATCACAGAGGTTTTGTTTTTGGTGGGGGTTTGGTTTTATAGGTACAAGAAGCTCCCAGTATAGAAACTCTACCAGAGATTTGGATCAGCAAGTTTGGTTGTTGACTACTCTTGGCTTCTACACAATTAATGGTAGATGATAGGGAGCTAGACCTAGATCAGGAGTCAGAAGGACCAGAGTTCAAATCCTGCCTCAGGCATTTAAAGTGGCATCCTGGGCAAAAGACTCACCCTGCATACACAACTACTGTTCACCGTTGTTGGAAGAATAAAATAAAGAAAAATCTCTAGTACACTGTAAACATGATGTGCTATGTAATAAATGTTAGCTATCATTACTAAAAGTTAAAAATTGACTTATCCATGGTTACACTGCTAAATGTCCAAGGTAGGGCTTGAAGGAAAGTGGTTCTGACTCAAAGGCTAACTCTGTCCTATTCACTATGCGGCTACCTCAAGAGAAAAAATGTGTTTTTGAAATCCTCATACTAATTGGAAATTATAAGACTTAAGCATTTACTAAGTTCAGGGTAAAGCAGAATGCTTCATGCTAAAAAAAACAACAAACAGTTTAGTCAAGACAAGAAAGTGAAGACACTCTTTCTGACCCCAAGATACCTGACAGTTTAGTAGGGAGATAAGGCTTAATAGATGACTTAATATTGTGTATTAGTCACTCTTTTTTAAAACACCGTGTAAGTTCCGAGGGGAGATTACTACCATTAGGAGACAGTGAAGGGCAGAAAAGGTAAAGCAAATGATCTCATATTCTTCCTGACCCCACCTTCATATACTGCTGTTGGGGGTGGAGTGAGAAGTCCAAAGAAGAGATGCAAAATGGGACGCTAATTTAACAATATTAATAATAATATAATTTATTTATATATCATAACATAATAATTAATAATAATATAATTTATTTATATAATAATAATACCAGCCCATTAAGCTAATTTTTTAGGTATCAGAAGTGAAGATTTTTTTCTTTTTTTTTGTTTAAATAAAAAGCTCATTAGGAATGAGTTTAGTTATCAGTCCTCTTATAGCCCCTAATGAAGACCTATTGAGTTTTACAGTTTCTTTTCCTAAAAGTGCAATGTCATAAATAGAAGCTTAGAATTGGCAAAGGAAGATGGCACAAAATTAAAAGGCAGAACCTCGGGGGTTTGGGTAAAAAGGGCATCTAGAAACAGAAAAGAAAGGCTGGAGATGGAGAAACCAAAGAGACACTTTGAAGGACAACGGACAGTTATGAATCTAATAAGCTTTCAGAACGGTGACTTAAAAAAATACCAAACCTAGTTATTTGTAAATATCTAGGCAGAGATCTTCAAAGTTAACATGTTTTTAAATTTTTTTTCTCATTATTTTGTCTTCCACTCCTGTCTCCTGTTCCTCCCCTCCCCCCCCCCATGGTGGGGAGGATACCTTGTAATAAACAAACATACTCAAAAACAAATTTCAGCCCTGGTCATTTCCAAAAAATTCTTACTCTACAGCATGCCAAGTCCAAAATCTCTGCATTAAGAAGTAGTTAGTATGCTTCCTTCAGAACTTCGCCAGAATCTCATTAAGATTAATTTTGTAAAATTTATATCTCCAATGCCATTACTGTGGCTTTACAGACTATATCATTGACGAAAGCAAAAAGGTGGTGAACAAGGAAAGAAGGGCCCAATATTTCCTTTATTAGTCAAATAAATTTTTATTTCTTAAAAACAATATTTCTATTAGTTCAGAATTCATGAAAGCGATTCATTCGGTAGACAAAAAATAAAATTCAATTCACACATTTACTATATGTGTAAGATTATTATGTGTAAGACATTGGTACTAAGAACTGAAATTAAGATAGTCAACAGTCCCAGGCCTCTTTAGATATGCATTCTAATGTAAAAAGAAAGACAGACACACCTGTTCTACATAATACATTTTATAGCAGCAGTTATTAAGGGGTTCAAGGATAGATTTCAGAGTTGGAGGCAAAACTTGTTTCACCTTACAAGGTTGTTCTGAGAAGGGGTCCACAGGTTTCAGCAAACTGTCTTATGTTAAGAACCCCTATTCTATGGGTTGCCCAAATGTAACAATTTCTGCTTAATCAACTGGGGGGGGGGGGGGTAGTTTAGCCTAGTACAATCCAGACTTTTAGCTAGTTATTAGGATTTCACAGCTAATTCCACACCTTTTCCAAAACCTGGAGTTTCCCAACAGACTACAGTATCTATTACATTAGCAGGCCCTCAAAAGAATTTGTAGAATTTTATTAAAGCTGAACACTTTAATGTGCTTTCCAAAAAAAATTTCACGTTTCACATATTTTTCTTCAACTTAAGGATCACTGTTAGTATTGAGTCACAGGATTTTAATCAAGAAAAAAGTAAAAATACCTTAATATTTAAGAAGTTTCTAAGATTAACCCCCCAGATTCCATACCCACCTGGAACAAGGTCCTAGAGAAAATAACACTGCAGTAAATTTCATTAACTTTCACATCATTTAAAATCCTTCTTTTTAAAAGATTTTTCAAAATTGCACGTCTTTCTTTATTCCACAAGATCCTGAATACAAATGCTCATTCCACCATGGAAATATTTAGCAGCCCCTAAGTCCATATTTGGGGGATAAAATAGAGAATCAAATATGCCTCTGCATATTTCACAAACTAAGACACTTCATCTGGATCAAATTCAGAGAGAAGCAGAAACTTTAGAATTGTGTATTCCCAACATTCTACAAATGAGGCATCCAAAGATGTAACTTGCTCCAAAATTTATAAAGGTAATAAAATGGCAGAGGGGATTCAAACCCAGGTCTTTCACCAGTCAGTATTTTTAAAAACTGCACACATTTTGAAAGGCCCTGAAAAAGGCCAAAGTCTTTCTGCTCTATTCCTTCCTTCTGCTTCTCCCCCATGCCCAATACCCAAATCCTAGTTCAGACTTTCATCTTATAGCTAAATTATTCCAATAGACTCCTAGACAGTCTTGACTAAAGTTCCTTAGGGGCATGGATCCTGTCTTAGCTGAACTTTTTATCACCCCTCATTGCTAACATAGTTTTCTGCCCACACTACTCCCTGCACAGCCTTGCCAGCTTGTTTCCTCAAGAACCCTCACTTATCTCATTATTTGCCCATTATCAGAAAGCATTTTTTTCAAATACTTTTTAGCAAAGACTAAAATTTAAGACAACCCACAATCTATCTTTCCAGCCATATTTCTCCAATCTCAATTTGACACACTTTCATATACAAATTCTATTATTTTTCATTGAATAGCTATACACTGGGTTATCTCCTTTCCCCAAGTTTTTCACTTTGCCTCATATGTCCTTCTGCAACCTCTACTTATCAAAACCCCACCTAATTCTTAAGGCTCTTAAGTCCAATAACTATATTTTATGCCACCTTCTTTCCTACAAGGTCTTGCCCACGGTGTTCATTAAATGAAGCTTTTCATAACAAATACTACTACAAATACAACCTGAGAGGCATAGAAGAGTCAGGGTCAATCATCATGCCCTTTACCACTCCTCACCCATTCAACTCCCTCATTTTACAGATGAGGCAACTAAGTCTCACAGAGGCAAATTCAGTTCTCTAAGGTAAGGGTAAGCAGCAGAGTAAAAATTCAAACCCATGTTCTCTCAGACAAGAAATCCAGGGCCTTTCTCCTTACACAGCTGTGTGTAGTGCTATCCAAACTCCCTTTTTCTTCTCAGTAAGGATGAATTTTAAAAGATTTGTTTTGCATAATTTAAACACACTTAGGGTGTGACAACCCTTCACCTTAAAAGAAACAAAAAAAATTAATAAATCTTGTTTACAAATTTAGTTGTAGAAAAATGTCCCTTTTCCAAAAGGTAATGAATGACTATCTAATTTTGAGGTGGCACTGCAGTGGAATCTGGAATTGCCTAAATTTACAAATACACAAGAATGGAAAACATTCTAACAGAAATTATAGACTCAAGATGTAGAATGAGACATATACTCTGGGATGTGGCCAACCTAAGAATTTGTCTTTCTTGACAGCGAATTTCTTATAAGAATTCTGCTTTTCTATTTTGTTGCCCCAATTGGGGGAGGCAGTAAACGCTAGTTTTTTGTTGAGTTAGTATTGCTAGTTAGTTGAGGGGGGGGGGGACAACACACGTTGCATAGCAAAACAAAGTGATGTTGTCAAAACATAAAGAGACCTTCCTTTCAGGCAGGAAGAGCCCAAAGTGGGTGGGCAGAACCAAAGACTGCCAGAGATCGCTGCAAATGGGTGACATCTAGTGGGCAGGATGCAGGAATGGCATCAGGACCTCAAAAAGGAGGGGGGCAGAAAATGAAATACCCTTGAAAGGAAAATGGTTACAGAGAAGAGAAGACAAGATGGTGGTAGCAAAATGGATAATAGGACATTTGGGAGAAGCCTGAAAAACATCTGCGCTACATACAGGATGGCAATACAAAATGGTTCAAGTTCATTGTCTGACACGCAACACCTTCATACACTGCACTGATGATTTCATATGCCTTCAATTGAAGCTTAGCGGTCCACATCCCCTATATGAGCTAGACGCCCGTGAGTCAAGGAAAATGCCACAGGAACAGAACAGGAAGGCTTATTATATGTGTAGTTAACATTCCATGTTGTCACTGGGTAGCTAGTGGACACAAGTTTTTCTTGGGTGAATATTTAATATATATTTAGCATATATTTGCCATTATAGCAAACATAAATACCAAAGTGCAGGACATTTTTTTTTATTTTTAATGGTCATCACTTTCACAGAAGAGTTATAAAAAAGGACAGATGACAAAGGCCAGCAAATCCAGACGTTTTAACCCCAAATAGAGGCAGCATCTTAGAAGTCAAAGCCTATCTCTCCCAATGAATCTCTAGAGGACAAAATTATTCCTCACAATTCCGGTTCACAAAATAAAAACAAAGTCACTAAGTAGGGCTTAAAAAAATTCATATAGACCATAGGGGGATGAAATTATCATTAAGACAGACTAAAGGCACATTTAAAATATGTTTGGATAGCAACTTTATTTGTAGGCCATTAGCTACCCATAAACTAATTTGAAATTTAATCATACCATCCTAGATTTAGAGCTACAAGGGGTCTTAAAGGTCATCTATACATTTTATAGATGAAAACCGAGGACATGAAAGGTTCAATAACTTGACCCAGATAACCAGGAAGTGGCCAGCTAGACAGGAATTTGAACCTACATCCTGATTCCAAAGGCAGCATTTTTTCCTTTGCATCCCACTGCTTCTCTTTTCTCTAAAAAGAGTAAAGAAACAATATAAAACTGTGTTCTTACACATCATCATCAGCTATAAATTCACAAAAGATGACACAAAGTGACCATCTTAAAAAAAATAGCAGGGCAGTTTCAGATTTATCTTTATTACAATGGCAAATATATGCCATACACACCGTAAAAATTCATCCAAGAAAGCCACTGTCCATTAGCTGCTCCGTGACAAAAGTGGAATTCTAGCTATAGTAGAATATACATTGCCCTTTTATTTCTATTTTAATAGCATCCCTATGAAACAGGAAGGAGGGATTTTATTGTCCCCATTTTACTTATGTGCAAACATCCACAGAAAGGTTAAATGCCCAAGGATATAATCAGCACAGCATCTCATGCCAAACTTCAAAAACTTTAGGCTTCCACTCATGCCCTTCCTATTTGCCTAGGTTAAATTCATATTAGACATCAGAGAGAGATCAGGGACAGAATTTTATTAACAGGGCCTTGGGTCATTTGGTTACAGGTAGGTACATGAGGCACTTTAAACACAGCCAACCTGTTAAGTTCCAATTCTGATTGCACCAATGGGCAAAGGTGACTTTTCTAACATAACAGTAGATTAGAACTGCTGTAAATAAATCCTTCAGCACTCTGGTAAGTCTAACAAGAAAGCTTAAATGGCTATTTTAGACACCTAGATTCCTAGGTACATGGGAACTTCATCAAAGCACTGTTCATAATAGAGCTAATTGAGGATAAACCAGATTTTTGTTGGTTGCTAGCCAAAAGCATTTAGTTATTAACACTTCATCATCAAGGAATTTCTACCTTTAATGCTGTTTCATACCACATACCTCTGGAACATTTATTATTTATTTATTATATTTTGTTTATTAGAAATATATTTTTATTATAAAGAATGCTAGGGTTCAAAAACAAATATTTTCAAGCTACCTAAAATTAAGACCAGTCTAGAAAGTTCAAGATTTCATCTTCAGTCAATACTGTTAATTTACTGATAACACCCATAAAAAATTCAAGGTCATCACCACACCCCTTACTTCCCTGCTAAAGTTGTCCTCTGATGACTCAAAGAAAAATTTACATGAGGAGAATAAGGTAAGGCATGGGCTACCAATTATGAAAGGTTTGGGGCACTGGTCTCATGAGGAAATTGTACATCTGTCTCCCAAGGACCAGCCCAGATAAAGCAGAAGGGATCCTCTGAACCTATCAAGCTAATGAGCAGAGGGGTCCTTGACCAACTGGTAAGATATATACTGTTTCTACCATAACAATTCAATGTGACAGGATACTAAGGCATGGGACAGTGGCTATGTGAAATGGTAGAAATCTTAGATAAGATCACAGATCCTTGAAATACTGAAGTATCCACTTTATGTGCACACACAAATAAGCCCATACATTTATACAAAGCAAAAAATGTTGGTGGAAATGTGGAGCTAACCAGTTTGATTTCTTTCATTCACCTAGTCTATAGAATTTCTGAACAAGTTAGTAATGTCAAAACGGGATATTCTCATAGTGGTCTCTGAAACTAATATGAACTTTTACAAATTAAGTTTTCCACCCAATACCCACAAAATTAGGGACTGAGATAAAAGGTAAATGGAGAAAGACAATTTAAAAAAATAAACTCACAGAACATTTAAAGTAATAAAAAAAAGATTTTTAAAATCCAAAAGAGCATTAAAAATTACTGGTTCTGTCAAGATTCCTATTAACTCTTTAGTCCATAGAGATAATCACGGAAGACGTCTCCTTGTCTATACTATTTTCTCTCTGTTGTATAATGAATTAATGAAAAAGCAATGATGTACCTATCGTGTGCCAAGCACTATGCTAAGTGCTGAGAATACAGATACAAAACTGAAGATCACAACCGTTATCCAGTTGTTTATATTACAATGGGGGGAGACAACACACATAGGTCAGTGGTGATCAGGGAGGGATATTTCCCTTTGGAAAATTACAGGGATGGTGAATGGAGCTGCAGGGAACAAATTGACACATCCTTTCCAGGAAGAATGACAGAATTAATTTTATTATAGGTCCAGAACTATAAATCAAAGTGAATATGTGTGAGAGGGGAAACATCTGGGAATAAAACGGTTAAGTGATTATTTCATTTGTTTTTGTTTTTCCTGACCTTGGTTTGAGATAGCCAAGGAGATGTCAGGAAAGTGAAGTTCTACAATCTGAGTTATTAAAAGAACAACCTATCCACGACAGAACCAATAAATTAAATAGCTTCAGTTTCATATATGGGCATCTTATACAAATCCCCCCAAAACACAGTATATAAACTTCTTATTATTTAGATTAGTACTCATAATAAAAAATATATGCATACATTAAGTGCAAGACTTAGTTAACTAAAAAAAAAATCCACCCAAATCTTCAAAATATTTCCTCCCACTCCCCCTCAAAAACACCATTAATTTTCTGTCATTGCACCCACAACCACTGAAAATTGCAATTCTACAGGATGAAGTTTAAAGTGTTCTTAATTGAATATTTTTCTGGAAAAAAAGTGTACCTCAGTAGTTCTGTATAAAGCGGGTTCCATGTTATTAATATGAAGAACAATTTTCTGAACATGAGGAAAACCTACATGCAGAAATGTAGTTGAATATACTTGATTTTGTTCATCCCTGCTCACATTAGGATATTTACTGATACCTTTTTGTGGATGGCAAGAAAGCAACATTTATCATTTTATAACTTACTTTCCTCAGAAACACGAGGCTTTCGAGTTTCAAAGCTTTAAAAAAAAAAGACACATCTTTGTGCCATCTTCAGAAAGTCAGTATTCCTAGCCTTGATTCCCTTCCTTGTAAAATGGGGACAATACCACCTCAGCCCTCACAGAACTGTGAGGATAAATGAGAATATATGTAAAGCAATTTATAACTCTCCTCAAAATACTGTGAAAATGCCAACTATTTTTTAAAATACCCTGTTATGAAAAACTCTAAAGCAGAAACTGCTTCTGTTTATTAAGACAATGATGAAGTTTGGAACTTACCCTTATGTCAAATGGGTAAGACTTTAAATTTCAACATTACAGTAGTTTGTCTGTATTACTCAAGAGTGCCTAGAAGCTAATGAGATACTAAGCAAGCATTAGGTTCAAAGTCAGTGTTTAAAAGATGTGTGAAAGGTGACAGATGTAGTTACCATGAATATTGATCGTCCTTGCTTAATTAGACTCTTTCCGGTAGAATGCTATGGCTTTGGCTCTCCAGAGTGGAGCAGCCTTCCAGGTACAAAAAGAAAGAAAAAGCCCAAATCAAAACCAGAACCTAACCAGGCATTCACTCACCCAACAGCCCCCATCCCGTCTGACACAACACTTTTCTCATTAAGATGAACCCACACTCTAAATTTCCCAGTTTGACTAAAAGTTCATAAGGAAGGCAATACCTGGCAAGCAAAAAGCAATGAAGACCACTAGTTCTAGAATCAAAGAAGACAGGTTCAAATCCCACCTCTCACACAATTTGGATGACCTCAGGCAAGTACTGAACCTTCAAGGGTCCCAAGTTTCCTCATCCATAAAAGCATGGGGTTAGACTAGATGGAGGGCCTTGAAAGTCCGTTCCAGCCCTAGAATTATGATCTTAAGATGAACTCTGGTTTTTTCACAAGTAATGAGAATGACAGCTGACAGTTATAAATGTAGAAAGGCAGCTTGGAATGGGGTAATATCAAAGAACTAGCCACAGTTAAATTCACATCTTGCTTCTGACATACACGGGCTGGGAAAATCACAACCACCTTTCAAAGCTCTAAACCATCATCTATGTTTTTAAGTTACAGAAAGTGCCTGTTTGCATTGGTAGAAGAATTTCCTCACCCAAGTGGCAGGGGAATGCAGAATGTCTTCTCCCTCAGAAGCAGGTTCGTACCATCTCCACGTATGTTGTCAATCTGCACCGAATACCAGATGATTTTCACTGTTATGGAAGGGCAGGGCATGTAGGTATACAGTGCTTTAAAGAATTCAAAATGTTACACACATCATCTCATTTTATCAAGAAGCAAGATTATGTGGGGCTCTGAAAACACCCCAAGTCACAATGCAAAATTAGTATAAATGAAAAGCTGTAGTATACCAAAAATCCATCTCCAAATTTCATGCTGATTTGAGAGTACTGATAGCCTGGCTAGAGCTAGAAGAACTAAAATGTAATTGCTTCATGTGCTCTTTTATACTAATGTCTGAGAGGAAGCAAATGCCCAAAGCTGAGGGCTTAGAAAAGTGGTTTGGGGGATGGAGAGAGTGAAGATCATCCCAGGCTCCTTGCCTACCATCTTGGGTTCTTGTTTAAGAAAATCTAATGCTTTGTAATAAAGAATAAAAGAGAGAGCTATCTAGAGTAGTTTGAAAACAACCAATTGGTTTAGAATAATTAATTCGTTTAACAAAAGCCCTAAGGGTCCAAGACATCAGGTGTTCATACTGACCAGACCATACCATGCAAAGAGAAAGCAGGTTGTGTGTCCAGAATGGGAAAAAGAAAACCCAAGCCCAGATTTAGGTTGCTTCAAGCAAATAATTTCAACCTAATGCTAAGAAGGGAAATAAGAATTAAAAGGAACCTACGTTCCCCCAATGACCAACAGGAATGAAAAAAACAAATGTGTACCCCAGACCCAGGATGAGTTAGCAAAGAAAAACTAAGTGAATCAAATCATCCAGTCATATAAAATGAAACATATAGAACAAGTGAAACAGGAGACCATCAAGGTATATGGAACACAAGCACCTGTAAATGTACCTATTTTCTGTTTTACACATTTGACATTCCCTATAACTGCGGTGGTCTTAAAATAGTTAATATTGTGTGCTATATTATATACCTTAGGTAATGATGAATGAAGGAGCACCCCCCCCCAAAAGGAAACCCCATAATCTGCCAAATGGTGGCATCACAAAGTTACTCAAGCAGACTTGGACCCCGGAAGCCTTTTGCTCAGAGATTACCCCAGGAAACAATATTTGTCACAGGAAAAAAAAAAAAAAGACTTAAGAAGTAGATGGTAAGAGTAAAACCTGAGAAAATTTAATGTAAACTATTTGTTTCCTCTCTGAACCCCTCCTTCCAAGTCCATTTCCTCCCATGGGATATTTTAAAATATATCTTCTTTCAAATGTACCTTCACCAGAAGCCCAGCACAGTACTAGGCAAAATAATATTCTGATCATCTTGCTATAAAAAAGGGTTAAACATAATAACCTTTACATATCTGATCAAAAATTATCATTTGTATAATACCAAAATGTCTGAACATATTAGTGGGTATATTAAAGTTTCAAGAACTAACCAAAATGGAGACTTTCAGGACTGCTTCCTCAAATTACCACAACCTTAGCAAAAAAAAAAAAAGCTTTGGAAAAATATTTCATGAGTAAAGTTCTTTCAAGGCCAGCACAACATTAGTCATTTTAGGCAAACAGGCTTTACCTAAGGGAATAAAGAAACTGATCTCCAACTGATGGAGGGTGATTAGCTTGGTTTTTAGATGAAGCTAACGACACAAAAACTTTTGGGAGGAAATTACATCTCAGACTCAGACGTGGAAAGGAGCTTAGAGATCATCTGGTCCAGGGCCCTCATGGACTTAGAAATGAGCCATGTGAAGCCCTGTTTGCCAAGGTCATGTGGGCAGGTAACAGATTTGGGATCTGGATGGCAGCCTGACTTCGAAGCTGCATTCCCCCTCTCTCCATAGCACAAGAGTCCTAAGTCCTTGGAACAATTAAAAGAAAAAATCATACTAAAAAGGCCCTGAAGGTTCCATCTCAGGCCCAAACAGATTCGGAGAAGGATCTAGACCAATCCCGTCGTATAAACACGGGAGAAAAAACCAAACGTAAAACCCCAGAGTGACTTGTCCAAGGTCACCCAGCAGAGCCACGTCTCGTGACTCCACTCTGTTAAGACATGTGGTGAGGGCGAAGGAAGACCCCCTACCACGCCACCATGCTCACTACAGTCTGCAAGGAAAGGGGCAGGCGGACTTGGTGTTTAACCATCGGCTACCTGCTACATTGGTTTCCATCTGCTCGGCGAGGCGCGCCGCGCTGGTGACTCCGCCACGGGAGACTCGCGGGCGCTCACACGCGGGCACCGGCGGGCACGCCCCGCCTCGTGCACGGCCCCTGCACCATCCAGGGGCGCCCTGTTCACGTGCTTGGCTGCACCGCCCCCCCCCCCCCGCCGGACCCCACGCAGCGCGGAGGGCTTTAGAGACGAGCCTGCCACGGGCTGCCATCCCACGGCCCACTCGGAACACGACGCAGCAGTCGGGGCAGAGATGGAGGAAAAGGTGGCTCGGCCCTCCCCGGGCTGCACGCTCACCTGGAGGCCGCCTGGGGCCCCCCGCGGCCTCGCAGCCAGAGCTCCACGCCCCAGCCCGCCCCGCCCCGCCCACGCACGAACATCTGTATTCTAAAACTTAAAGGGCAGGGCCCCTCTCCCGAGCCTCTGCCCACGCCTTCCCTTCCCTTCAGCGGGAGGCGAGGAGGCTCACACCCGGGTGCCTAGGAGAGAGCCCGGGCGGGCAGCGTGGGTCTGGCCTTCGTTTCAAGAAAGACAGCCGGGATGGGATGAGGGAGGGGGGAGGCGCGTGGCCCCCCCCCCCCCCCCCCCCCCCGAAGCCACACTTGCCTGGTCCGCCCTTAACGCCGCCGCCGCCGCCGTCACACCAGCGAGAGAAACACTCGGGGCAGGAGCCGTGGAAGAGCCCCTCGCGGCGGCCCCCGCCCGGCCCGGGTGGCGGGAAGGCGCCGAGATGCCAACGATCTTCCCTCTGGCCCCTCGCTCCCCGCCCCTGTTTCCGTGAGGCCTGGGAGAGACGGAGACGGAGACGGAGGAGGGAGGCCGAGTCCCGCCGTTTGTCCAGGGGCGGGGAGGAGGGGCGTCCTCGGGGAGGCGCCGAGAGGCGGAGCCCCGGGCCTGCTCGGGCCACCCCCCGGGCCTGGGCCACCCCCTGCCCCCCGGGCTCCGGGTGCCAGGGGGGCAAGAGCGGCCGTCCAGCGAGGCTCGCGGGGCACAAAGCCCCCTGCCCTAACCTCAGCCCCCCTGCTCCTCCTCCAAAGGGCGCCGAAGGCTCAGAGAGATGAAATGCTCCGTACCTGCGCGGGCAACCCCCCGCAGAAGCTCTCCAACGAGGGCGCGTCCCCACGCTCTCACGCCCCCACTCTCTTCACTCGCCTTTCCCTCCAAAGCCCGTGCATAATCACGTCCTGTCCTGTGGGCCGTGAGCCCAAACGCGCATCACCGGGAACACCCAGGCCGCGTGTTTTCACACCTGCCCCGCCCTTCATGACTGGAGAACACCTGTGGGTCTTCCACGAAAAGCCCCTCTCTTCCCCTGCCTTCGGAGAAAAAGATCACCTGGCGTTACCTACCAGAAAGGAGACTGACGGAGCCGTAGGCGTTCTAAATCCCCCCGCAAGAACGTGCCCAAGGTTGTCACTCCAAGGGCACGGTGCGCTTGATGCAGCGAGGTCCGGGCGGGAAGCAGCGCCCAAGCACCCCCCGCCCCCATCCAAGCCGAGAGGGGCCGCAAGCATAGGGAGGCATAGGTAGACATAGGGACATTCCAGCCCGCCCTATCATTCACCCCGAAAGGCAGGCTCTCGATGCTGCAGAGGTCAGAGGCTTGACTACTTGGACTGACCAAGCAGGCGGCCAAAGTGAAGTAGGGACCTAGGCTAGAGTGTGGATGCTCTGCCCAGATCTTCCAGAATGTGGGCGAAAGCTCTCCTCGAGTTTCACAAGCGTCTGGCTTGTCCCAGGACCACACCAGCCCAAATTCAATTCCTGCCTAACGGTCCCTTATTGTTTGGAGAGTTGCACCTAATTGATGCGATAATTGCTCAATCGATTGCTTCTTTTTGTTTTGACCTTACTTTCAACAGCTACTTGTACAATACCCTTCAGTGCTTGCTTGCTACACACATTAGCTGTAAAATGGTCCTACCAAATCTCCCTTCCCTAACTGCAAAGTCTTGGAATGTCCTAGTTTTTATTAGTTTGCTTCTTTATGAAATAGTAGGCCTGGTTCTCTTTTGAATTTAGTTTCTTCTAATGCCAAGACAAATGTAGTATTTCCATGGCATATTTTATAACTTAGTCGTTAAGTTTCATGTTAAATTGAACTCCTCAGCACTCGTTTAAAGGAGCTGGTGAAGTGAGTGGTGCATGTGAAAGGGGTGATCTGCTTTTTTCCTTTACTTCACACCTCAAAAGCATGTTATGGTGGAGGAAAGCGCAAGTGAGACCAAGACTTCCAAGTCCCCAACATTAAAATTGATGGTCTGCAGCAATACAAATGGATCGGTTTCCGGCAGAAATTTCTAGTGTAGTCCAATTAAGATAGTCTTTCACGAAAATAAAAAAATCCAAGGGCTTTACCTAAGTAGAGGCCCCTAAACTACACACAGCACACACCCTTCTTCCTTCCTTTGATCCTTTAGAAATATGAAGTTCAATTGTGACATGCATTTTCTTCAATTACTTGTCTATTCTGCAGTTCCTGAAATTTAAGACTTCATTATAAGTCTGAATCAACAATCCAATCTGAAGGAATGGATCATTTCTCTTTAAAACACTCTCTAGTAATGAGTGATGTTAAAAAAAAAAAAGTAGAGATAGGAAGGATGAAGGTGATGAATTTTATTCAACCTAACTGGATAGGAGATTCTGATGATTTAGGGAGAAGGTACAGTGATAGCCAATCTATGGTCCACGATCTGAACTGTAAATATCAAATGATTTCCTATTCTTCTCACATTCTACCACAATAAATCTAGCTCTGCAACACCAGGTTCCCTAACGAATACTTGAGAGTGGAAATGGGGAACATTTCCAACCACCAATTTACCACAGTTGTATAGCTCTCATATTAATTCTTTTCAGATGTGAAATAGGTGGGTATGTGGCAACCGTGCTGGGCATAAATTGAACAACAATGGCAATGCTAGGTCCCATCCAACCATGAACACACACGGTAGACACTGCCTGCAGCTTTTAACCACCACTGTCTCACCATCAGATCCCTAAGTACAGTCAAGGTTAGAAGTGTCCAAAAAAAAAAAAAAAAAAGGTTCACAACCTAAATTGGGTGGAGAGCATTGGGAACAGAACAATTTTAAAATTTTTAAACCGTAAATTCGTCTCTGCCCCATTCGTCCTTACATATATACCCACATACAGTCCTGAATTTCGCTAGTGCCAAAATTTTTAAACTTCTCATAGGTAAATCGGACATCTATCATTCACCTCCACGTCCCTATTCGAGCCCCTCCCCCATATCTACCCCAGGTTTACATTTTTTTTTCTTTTTTGCAAAGAGAAAGGGGGTTGGTATCACCTAAACGCTAAGAAATTGCAGAAGTTGAAATGTGCATCTGTACAACCAGACAAACGAATCACATCCTTTACCATCTTTCCTCTAGTGTCAGTTTTAACAATAGCTATTCAGAGGAAAGGGGGGTGGGGGGAGATACAATGAGGAAGGAGGGGTTCGGTAGAGGGTTACGTAGTCGGGCTGGCTACAGTTGTAGTTGCAGCGAATCCCTTACCTACTGGATTGAAAAGGGGTTTCCCCCAGTTCCTTATCCCTCCCCCCCCCTTTCCTCTGAATAGCTATTGTTAAAACTGACACT
>NW_027185653.1:940573-943144 GCF_028583685.1 Petaurus breviceps papuanus
AAAAAAAAAAAAAAAAAAAAAAAAAAAAAAAAGCCCTTTTACTGACACAGCTCAGAGGATCTGATTTAGGCTTTTCAGAACAAAGAGAATCTCATATGCTGGACAGCCTGAAGAATCTGCCCTCAAATTGGCTTCCATAGTGTTGGTCGAATGATGGTAATTAACTTCCCTAAATTGGATCTTACGCATTTAGCCATTCCTCGATTTTGACAGCCCCCCAACCATCCCTATCCCACCCCCACAAGACAGACTGCGTGCACTTGGTTTCGGTCAAGTACACCCCATTCAGCTCTTAATTCCATGTAGCAATCCCATCTAAACAAAATTAATTCAGTTAATGCAATTAAAGCTGGAGGTTTACCTCTTCTAAAGCTGAAAACCCAAGCTTCTCTTTTGGACATGCCAACCCTTCTTTCTTCTACATGATCTGTATTCCTTCATATACACCAAAGGCATGCAAGTGCAAACACCAAAGTTATCCATGTATTCTTATGAAATGAACTTCGAGCCTCAATCCAGATACGATTTCTCAATCTAGTTTCACATTTGTACGATCTTTACTATGCCTCGGTCCACATTTATCATTTAGTCTCTGCTAGTGATAACTGTGAATATGCAGCACATTAAAAATGTTGACACACACTTAAGTCTCTTAAAATGCAGAGCAATGACTTTGAAACGAAAGACAATTATGTGCAATCAACTTGCTATTTCGCTTACTTACAGGTTTTCTGTGTTTGCCAGGGAATCGCTGCAAGTAACGATCAAAGAAACCAAACTGCAACTTACCTTTCTCCCTTCAGGTTGTGTTGTGTGTGTGTGTGTGTTTAAAGTAACGGTGCAGTTCTCCCAATAAGGATGACCAAGAAGCAGCTGGGTAGCTCCCTTAAGACAGCACGAAACCTGAACGGTGGACAGCTTTAAAGAGGCAAATAAAGAGAAAATGCTTCCGACTCCAACGTCCAGAACTAAACGGAATGGGAGGAAATGAAAGGGGAGGGGGAACTTAAAAAAAAAAAAAAAGGAGAGAGAGACAGAGAGAAAGACACTATCTTACTGCTTTTCAACTAAACAAAAAGGGAGAAAGTAACGAATGAACAAAGAAAAGGGATGGCAAGAACGTATTTTTTTAAAGCCGCTGTCCTTCTCCGTGTTGATTTTTAGTGGCTCGCGACAAAAGTAAGCCGCCGCATCTCTTAAGAGAGAACAGAAACCGGGGGGAGGACGTCTTAAAAGGGAGGTGGACCGGCCCACAGATTTATAGCCACCGTATCACCGAGCCCTCCTCCGCCTCCGCACAGGCGTGCGTGCCGCGGCCGTGCCAGGCTCCCATCCCGGGCGGCACGCGCGGAAGTATACACCGAAGCTGGCTGCAACGCAACCTGCTCATCACCGTGGGGCTGCCATTGGTGCAAGCGCGCTCTGGCGAGCCGCCCACGCGAGGAGTCCCGATGCGATTGGCCGCAGCCCGCTGTCACTCCAGGACACTCGATGGAGTCCCGTTTCAAGGTAAGCTGTGCCGCGAAGTGCACACTGGAGGCTGGCGGCGAAAGGAGATGCGTGCAGCGGGCGCCGCGGGAGGGTCGCCGCGGAACGCTCAGAGTTTGCTGCTGGGCACCGTCTCTCTCTCTTTTTCCTCTGACGTGCCTCTGCCACAGAAATGTCACCCCCCCGCCGCATCTATTGCACGTTTCTTTGTAACATTAAAATATCTGCTTGGTATGTATGAGTCATGGGCGGCTCGCTCTCTTGGACCCGCGTGAAAATAATTGACTGTACATCCGTTACATCCCCCGCATGCTTTTTGCAATTTATTTTGGCGCATTTTCTGATGGGTCTTACTATAGTGCCGATGCATTCCTTGTGTCTGTCTTAAAGTATGCATATAAAGATCGTATTGCAGATGCCTTGTTAGCAATTGGGGGGGGGGGGGGGGGCAAGGAGAGGGGTTGAGGGAGAGAGATCCCTATAGGACAAGACTGGGAAGCAGCAATCCTGTGCAAGACTATAGTTCCAATTTACCTTTAGCACACGTTGGGGCACAAGGATGTGAATTTAACTCCCAGGGGTCAAGAACAGAGCTTCGGTGCAAAGCCTCAGCATCTTTCTTGAAGTTTTCTACAACACCCAAAAGAACAGCTCAGCTGTCTGTAAAAGAGGAGCCCCCTACATTTGCTAGCAGAATAGCTAGTGGACCACACATGCATGGCTGACGGTAAAGATGCTGGGAGTATTCATCAATATTTTCTCTCTGAATTTGGGAAGTTCAAGTGGTAAACTCTCAGTATTTCTTCTCTGCAGGTCAAGAGTAGGTTTTGTGTTTTGTTTTGTTTTGTTTTTAACCACCAGCCTATTTTCAGTAACATTCAGCAGACTGACAAATATCTTTACCTATGGTATCCATTTCCTGCTCTAAGTAAATACATAATTCTCGGAATTGCCTTGATGTAGGGTAGACAGATTTCACTTGACCCTACTTTTTGTTTTTTATCAGAATTCCTGAGAGAGAGAGAGAGAGAGAGAGAGAGAGAGAGAGAGAGAGAGAGAGAGAGAGAGAGAGAGAGAGAGAGA
>NW_027185653.1:943154-974089 GCF_028583685.1 Petaurus breviceps papuanus
AGAGAGAGAGAGAGAGAGAGAGAGAGAGAGAGAGAGAGAGAGAGAGAACTTCCTAAGCAGTACTAGCTTTCTCTTACACAAACAATAGGATATTTTCAATAACCAATACCAGTCCTTCTTACAGGAATTCCTTTACGTGTTATTTAGTAGAATCAGCTATTTTTTTTTGCAAATGCCATAAAAGAGAGGGTGGAGGTTGGGGTTATAAGTGTGGGTGGAAAGGAGAGGTACAGATGTATGCCGATCATAATGATTTGGAAGAGACATATAAAGTAAAACTGTGTTCTTTGAGAATGTCCTTGAGTGTTGATGAATGATTAATGGAAAAGAACAGAAAACCTGTTTGTTTATCTCCCTTCTGGTGGTGTAACAACCTCCATGTTCTATAATTCAGCATGACAATAACTGTGAGTAAAAGAGGGCCTGATTGAACATCTAATCTCCAGATTTATATGTTAAATTAGTTTTAGTTTTTTACTATCATTTTGGGTAGTCTTACTTTTGAACTTATAACTAACTCCCTTGTTTCAACTTGGAATCCACTGGCTTAGAAGAGGTGTTTGAATGACAGAAGGAAAGGAGAAAAGATCTGGATGGGGGAAGACAAAAGGAAAAAAGACTCCAACACTTAGAAGAGATCATATACCCTAAGAAACAAAAAGTGGAATTTATAGTTTCTTATCACTTGATTGAAAGAGCAATAAATAACTTTGTTTAAAAAATACAGCATAGGAGAAGTATAGTGCTGTGTAATTTGAAATGAAACCTGTTTACATTTAATAATGTAGAAGAATGGATTATGTTATTCAGCAGTTTAAAATGCAAAAGTTTAGCATAACTAGTTTGTTTGTTTGTTTGTTTGTTTTTGAGGGAGATTTTTGAAATACTGCCTGGCATTTAGATCATCTTAACAATTAAGATTTTAAGTATATCCATGCCTTCCAATGCTGTTAAAATCAAGGCTTTGTTGTATCCCCACATCTCCATTTTTTTATGTGTGTCTATAAAAAGGAGAGATGAGTACATTACAACTAGAGTAACTTTTCCAAAGAGTTTTTTCCCCCCTCTTTGGAGGGAGAATAGTGGGATAAATGAATAATAATGCAGAAAGAAAGGAAAAGAGATTTAAGGTTACAATTTGTACTGAGAATAATTGGGAGGGGAGAAAGTGAACCAAATAAATATTAAGCTTGTGTCTTCAGAATGCCAATACCTAGATTAAGTAGATATAGGTATTTCATTTTCATTTAAATTAAGTTCCTGTAGGTTTTGTGGATTGGAGGGTTGGGTTTTTTTTTTTAACTTTCTGTCTTATTTTTTCTTTTTTAAAAACAATTCCAGCAGTTATCTTCAACATTTTTTAATATGTTGGAAAAACTTTGAGCAAAATAATTTAATGTACTGACAACTAAATTACTTTATCATCACACCAATAAATGATTTCTGAATTAATAACCACTTCAAAATTATATTCCAAATGCACCATATAGACTTTCAACTTTTTTAATAAGAACTGAATTAACCTGCCTCTAACAGATGCTACCTGCATACAGCCTCCACTTTTAAATTCACATTATGTTACCATGTAACACGAAGATATATTTATAATTAATGAAGTACTATTACATGCAAACCATATGTGAGAGTAAAACAGGAATATGATACCAACCTACTATTTGTACTTAAGTTTAAATTTTTCCAGTGATAAATGAATTTTTAAAACTCCTGTTTACTAATACTGATGAATTATTTCCACAAACATTGAGCACCTACCATGTGCAAAGTACTATTATAAGAAAAGACATTATGTGATGACAATATTAAGAAAGAATTGTAGAAATTATCACTGATTAAAAAATTAGTTTTCTATAAACTATGAGTTTTTGGCAACAGAGAAGGAAGGAAAGGCATAAAGTGGTATACCAAGAAGTTGGAAAGGGGAATTTGTTTTTTTTTTCCCAAAAAATCACGAAAATCCACAATTTAATTTATGTATTTTACTAACATGCAGTTATGAAACTAAGAAGTCCATTTGATATTAAGGACAATGACCTTTTGAATAAAAATCCTCTCATTTTGTCCTCTTTCCTACTCTTTGGGTCTAGACATTAGCATTAGCCTGAAGGTTCTGTAACCCTGAAAATCAATAAACCCTTTTAGCTATGTAAATTATCTCACTGTGTTTGGTTTAAAGCTGTTGGACCAAAACAATACTCCTCTTCCGTTTAGGAAGATTATTCTGCATAAATTGTTGGGCTTGGGTGAGGGGGAAGGGAGTTGTTTTTAATGTTGGAAATATGAGATTTTAAAATCTGAGTGGAAAGAGATGAACATAAGTGGTTTTGTAGGTGACCTTTTGATAGCTTTTCTTAACATATTAACATGGCAGTTTAACTTCAGCAGTTTAGGAACTCCAATTCCAAAAAAGAGAGAAAACTTATAGGGAAACCTAATAGGTCCACTGCATCCCTGAACAGAAATAATGAAGGATGCAGGACCATGGACAGAGAAAAGTAGACCCGCCTAAAACTTTTCCGGGAGGGCGGGAGTTTTCAGTCAGCGTGTGTACTCTTTCTGAGACAGAGACACTGCATCTCTTCGGAATCTTTCAGACTTACTCCCAGATTGGGGGGGAAGATGCTGTGTGCCACAAGCACACAGAGCTGTTTTCAGTTAGGTTTGGTTTCCTCAGTGCTTGACTGTCATGATAAACTAGACAGTATCTGGATACTAGACACCCAAAACACCCTTTGTAATCCTCTTACTTTACAGAAGCTCCCTTACCCATTAATGATCTTCACTTCACTTCAAGTGCTCTCGTAAAAATAAATTTGCATGCTGTTAGCTTTTGGAAAGACTGATGTATACAGCTCATATGTCTATCCAAGCAAATTCCCAGGGGACCTCCCAGTCAATGTGCTTTCCGGCTCTTCCTCTTTCTCTTCTCCCCACCCCATCCTCTCTCTATCCTTTCTTCCCACTCCTCCCACCCCCACCCCTGACCAAAAAAAAAAGTCCTTTAATATGAAAGTAGATGATTCTATGACTGTTTTATAAAGAGTTCTTAATATCAGAGACACTTACTATTAGATTTGCACTAAGTAAACTTGCAAATGCACACTTCATTTCCTTTCTTCCCTCCACCCCCACTTGGGGGGGGGAGGGAGGGACATGCCTAAAGATCAGGAAAGGAGGGAAAGAGGGGTGGGGGAGAAGGACCACGTAAGAGGAATTACTCTAACTTTTGAGTTCACATTTTAACATTGAAAGAAACATCAATTGTTTCTTTAATTATGGCTAACTAAATGGAATGATATTGCCAGAGAAAATATTTAGTAGCATATGCTCTTAACCATAATTTGCCTGGATTTGTTAAGAATGATACCAATTGCAATGTAGGAGACAGCATATGTTTTTAAGATATGTAAATACATAGATACGTATACACAAATAGTTGGTTCTTTAAGCATTTCCATGAATGGTCTAGATTTTTTTTTTTACTTAGTAGCAGCTATTACAAGAGAAAAAATCCACTTCTTTGCCCAAAATGGGAGAAGTGGGGAAATGTGAGAGAAAAGATGGAGATGAGATACTGAAAATCAGAGTCCTATCTGATTCTGAGTCTGAATTTCTGTTTAAAAAGATATCACTAAACTTTCTTCCATTGATGGAAAATTTCATTCAGAATTCCTAATCACAACCAAAATAAGTTTCAAAAACTTAAGGAAGTCATTCAGCTCAGCTGCAATTCAGTTATTTCACTCTCCATTTTACAATGAACTAGAAAGAAGCATTTTTCTGCTCCAGAGCTCCTGCTTCCCAGTTGTTTTTTACATCGAAGATTTATGTTTCCACTTAAGTGCAATACACATTTAATTTAAAGTAATAAGACTGTGCATACCAACTAGTCAATAAGAGCTACACTCTCCCCTCCCCCTCAACAACTTCCCTCTCTTTCCCTTCCTTTCATTTTCCCTCCTTTACCCCCCTCCCCATACACACACCTTTTTTGTGTGTTCAGATCAAACCCTTGCACAACAGAGTGATGGCACTAGGGCACTGTAACAAAGCCTTAGTTTGTACCAGAAGACTGAGGCCCAGAGAGACACGGCAGCTAGAGAAACAGCTGTCTTATCATCACACTGCAGAGATGGAGATGGCTCAAGAGGTCCTCAACAGATAATCACTTGAATAGGTTTGCAATGCGCCAAACTTCACGCTTGATAAGACCAACCCAATGTAGAAAGCAGCACAGATCCAGCTCAATTCTATTTTATCAGTGCTGTAAATTAAGAAATTGAAATTCAGGTGGCACAAGCAGCATGTTGCTGATAGACCACTAAAGTAAACTATCATTAAAATGCTTTCGGTAGGCAGAGGAAGAGGTTTCTATAATTAAATATTGTTGGGTTTTTTTTTTTTAATTGCTCACCTGTCTTAAAAATTGCTTCTGGGAAGGAGGCGGGGTGGTATCTCTGCCATTATTCTCACTAATTCCTACAGTGATCAAACAGACTGAAAGCTAAAAAGCTTTGTGAAGTTTATAGAAATAGGGATTTAAGTCAAGTTTAAAATAATCTGATGTTCATGTCTTCTCTTCCCTAAACCAAAAAGATCTGTATCTTCTGTATTGGAAACACATGTGGTTTCATGTTCACTGTTGAGTAAACAGATAAACCTAGTAGAAAGCTATTTCAATAAACTGAGGTTTTGTTGTTTTTTTCTGTAAACAGAGCTTTATTGCTGAATTAATTTGAAAGAGATATCAGAATTTTTTTATTTTCTCTAAGCAAAACTTACTTTTACAAAATATAATCCTCTATTTTAGCTTCATACTAAATATATAGTCTCCCTGTTCCCCCACATTCTATCATTTTGTTGCAATTACTAAGATAATTTATAGATAATGATTCAGGGAATTATGCAGAAAACTGCAGGTGTATATTCCTATACTGTTTGAGTTATTTACAACAAACTGGACATTATGGGTGTAGATGTTTAAAATATTACACTTTCCCTGAGTAAAACTGTTAAAAAAAAAAAGTGTAAGACATTTGTATAAACCAAATGAATGGCCCATGGCTCTCAATACAACCCAGGGGATTGCCTGTTCCTTTAGGTCAGAAGTGGATTATAAAAAGTAATCTGTTCTCCAGGGAAATGTATATGTGAATGCACAAGGTGGAAAAGGAAACACTGTATTTCCAAAATCATGTATCATATTTTAGAATTTAAGAATTGTTAGACACTGTCTTCACTTGGCAAATAATAACACTAAAACATTTTTATTTTGTTTAACCAGGAAATTCAGATCAATGTGCACTTAAATGATACTTTAAGGACATCTTGTTATTTTAGGAACAAGCATGGAAATTAGTAAAAAATGTATTTCAAATAAATCAGTCATGAGAAAAACTCAAAAAATCCAATTCTAATTTGGGGTACTTTCTAAAATGATTGGATCATTATTAAATCTTAAACATTAGTCCTTGAATATTTAAAAGACAAAAAGCCAAATCTAAAAGTCAAAATGTGATTCATGTCATTTCAAGGAGCTTTCTGATAAATAGTTAGAGGTGTAAAAACCTTTTGTACTTGTTACCTGCATTGTAGTATAGATAAGAGTTTTATATTCTTGTGTGTGTGTGTGTGTGTGTGTGTGCCTATGCACTCCCTGGCTACAAGCAGGCCCTTAAGTGAATCCCTTAATGAGAGAAAAGTGCATGTTAGTGTAAGGCAGTTTTTCCTTCTAAATCATCGTTTGCCTGTCATCATATTGAGGTAATAACTATGCTACAAGTACTTGAAGAAAAATTCTCCACGTGAATTCCAGCCTATTATGCACAGTTTAATTGTCCTCAAAGGTTCACTATAAAAAGCCTGAGTGCCTACTCAAGACACCTATTGCTACCTTTTGGACCTGAAGCAAGTTATTTAAGTTCCTGAGCCTCAGTTACTCTATCTACACGGGGATATTAATGTTTGTATTATATTATGAGGTGCTTATGGTAGGGGAAAAAAGAAAACGGGTACAAAACACTTGGTTCTCCTAACGCAGTGCTATGTAAATGTGAACTGTGATTATTGATCTTATGACACTTTTCCTCTCCTGTCCTTAAGTACTTTCCATATTTTTTTCAAATTTATCAAGTCAAAATGTTTATTTTGAGAATTTTGTGACAAAGCTTTAAATAATTCTATTTATTATCTCTTTATATATTGAACACTGCACTGTTATTAAAGCAAAGTTGGGGATTATTGACATAGCAGTGAACTAAGTTCTAACAAATTGCCCTTTCCTTTCCCCAGACTATCCTGCTTTGTCTCCTCATAGCCCCAACACACCAAAATCCTACTTAACATAAAAATGAGATTTAAAAAAGCATTTCTTCCAGGGATCTTCATCTTTTTTCTTAAATGTTTTGGTTATTATATTTCCAGTTAAAACCATGGTTTCAGAGTTTACAAAACATGGAAATTCTCTTCCTTTTTTAAAATCCCAAAATTTCCAAACTATATTTTCATAGGCCCAGAGTTATTAAAAAGCATTGGATCTTCAACAGACAGGGGTTTAAAAAAAAGGAATAATTGAAGCTGAAATATGACTTGATATCTTTTATCCTAAGAGGTCAAAGCATCTTAACCTATTTGTACAAAGAAATAAGGAGGGATACGTATTCTAATTTACAGGTGACAAATGATAGGCTATATAACTTTTTCAAGGTCATGGAAGGAACTAGAATTAAAAACCTAGTTTCCTTAATTACAGTGTAAGGCAATTCACTATACTTCCTGGCTTTAATTTTGACTAATTTGGTAAAATAACTAGGTTCACTTTTTTTTTTTTTGTATTAGCATTAAGTGCTCAGTGAGCTGTAATCAGGCTGAATAGATTATGGGCCACATCAGTGTAACAAACAAAAATTTTTTTTTTATCTTTAATGCTAATAGGCAACTTTTCAATCTCAATCTAGACACTTCTTCTTTACCATTTTTCCATATCGTCACTATGCCTATTCTGTTCACAAAAGTAATAATCATAATTAATAGATAAAATAGCACACACACATGTATAGGTATACATGTCTCGCAGGTTTATGAAGTGCTTTTCTTGCCACAACTGCTTGATTAGGGAGTGTAAGTCTTATTATCCCCATTTTATAGGTTAGGAAAATAAAGCTCAGAAAGGCCTGGTGACATTTCCTAGGGTCACATATCTTATAAAAGATTCAGAGAGAAAATTTCAGCTTGTTTTCTAGTTCTAAATCTGGTGGGGGGGGGGTTGTTTGCTTGTTTATTTTGTTTTTTAACTTTACCACAATTGCTCTAGCTTTCTATTTCTGGTATTTATACATGAAACTTACTCTAAATAGCTAATCAAATTAATATAGTGAGGGACAGCATAATAGGTTCAAATTAAAATCATTTCTATGAGAGTTTTTGTTATTTTTGAGTGAAATAAAACAATTCCTTTGAGGGGGAAAAGGAAAGAGAGAGAGAGACACACACAGAGAGATATCTACATAGAGTTCTTCATAAATACGTGGTTCTTATGCAGGATATGTATTTGTTTGGGCATGTTACCTAATTTGTGTAGGGAACTCCTCGACCAAAGCTGGGAATCATTATGCAATTTATAGCCTTAAGAGAGTTGTCTATGGCACTAAGTGATTAAATGACTTTGCCCAAGGTCTGTCTATCTGTTTTTATATGTCTGTCTATCTGTTTCAGTGTGTCTCATTCTTAAGATCATGTATGTGTCATGATCCACTTTTGGAAAGCTAAGTCCAAATTAATATGAAATTATAGAAAATAGCTAAATTAATACCCTTATATAATTTCATAGATATCAGCTAATATTATAAGAGAATTCTTATAATTTGGTAAGATTTGCCCCTTCAAAGTCAAGCCAAATAGTTTTAATGTCAGATGGTCATAAGAAAATATGATTAACACAAGTGAAAAAATACATGGTTCTAGCCTGTATTATTAGTTTGTATCTCTGAGCACGTAACCACATAGCTCCTTTTAACCCTTCATGTGTCTAAAGAAAAAAAAATCTGTTGCTTGGATATTGAGAGCATATGTGTGTTCTTTTAAAGAAGACTGTAGTGGAGTTGTGATGTGAATAATACCCTAATCATTTGATCACATTCACTCCAAGATGGGAAATTAGGTAATGCTGCTGTTTTGAAATGGCAGTTTTTGTAAACATGTGTTGGAAGCTTTAACGTAAGTGGTGTTACAGACTGTTTAAGCTGTTTGAGTAACAAACAGACATTTCCCTGAATTATTTTGACACCATTTACTGTGAAATAGCTTTTTTCTCTTGCTGAGACTTCTAGATTTCATGAGAGGAAATGAAAAGAAAAACCCTTTTATGTCAGTTATTATTTAACTCATAAAAGACTGATATTCTCTAGAATACTTTTATTTCCTAATCTTGAAAAAATAAATACTTAAAAGGTTGTATATATAGGTAATGACAGTATTTAAGAGTTACATAAAAACTAAACCTCGTTTGTAAAGTTATTAGAGAAAATAATTTAAAAGAAAAAAGCTATTTTCAATTACCCAATCATTGAATTTTAGAATTTTGGGGAGGACCTTTAAAATTGTCTAGATCAACTTCCTATCCAATATAGGAATCCCTGCTACAACATTTTATACACTCCTGGTGGCAAGGAATTTCCTATCTTACAAGGCAACCTATTTCATTTTTCAAATAACACATTATTTCAGAATTATTTTCCTACTTAAATAAAATTTGTTTTCTTATAACCTTAATTTATTAGTTCTAGTTCTGTCCTCTAGGATGAATTCAAATATTTTAAGATGGATAATCATGTTTTCACTAAAAATTCTTTTTCAGATTAAAAATCCCCAGTTCCCTTCCTTCACCTTCATATGACATTATTTCCCAATTATTCCCTATCCTGGTTGTATTCCTCTGTCAATATCCCTTTTAAGTGTATCTCCCCAAAATGAAAACAATACTCCAGCTGTGGTCTAATCAGTAGTAGAATACTGTGCACCTATTACCTTTATCTAGAGATGACCCTTCTCTTAATGCAGTCTTAGGTTGCTTTAGTTTTCCTATTCCAAACCCCCAAATCTGTGGGGTGCCATGCCTTACATATGGTTCAAATTGAGCTTCTATTCATTTAAAATCCCCAGGTCTTTTTCACAGAACTGCTCCCTAGAACTCTTATATGCCTCTGCAATTAATGCTGTAACCCGAATTCAGGATTTTGTATTTATTTCACTGAAATTTCATATTATTAGTTTCAGCCCATTTTTACTGTCACATTCTTTCTGAATTTTGATTCTGTCACCCAACCCTGTTTTGCATCACCTTCATATTTAATAAACATGCCTTCTATGTCTTTTTTCTTCCAAGTTTCTGATTAAAATTCTAGATAGAATAGGGTCAAGTATAGGGACTATGGTATGCCACTAAAAACCTTTCCTCCATTTAATCAATACTGTTTGGATAGAACAATTTACCTTCGTCTAGTCTACCTAACTGTACTCCCACACAGCCCACATTTTACCATTTTGGAATGGATACCATAAGAGGTTTTGCAAAATGCGGAGTTGAAGTCCAAATACACTATACCTACAGGATTCCTTTGATCTATCAATCCAGTACCTTTTTTTTTTTTAAGGAAATAAGGTTACTTTGTAACTAAGAATTCTGATGAATTTCAGAACTGGAAAAAAAAAATTAGACAGCTTAAAATCCAGTTTGTTCTTTTTTTAAATTTTAAAATATATTCTATAATTCTTCTAACATAAGTCAGATAAATGGTATACGGAGGAATCTTAAACAGTACAAACTGACCTCAGGTAGTGTGAATAACCTACCCTTAGAGAAAAGGCAACTTGGAAACAGAATGATTAGGTTAGAAGTCAGAACTGGGTACTGGTCCTGGATCTGTGACTAACTAGTTGGGGTGACACTTTTCAAATCACAATCCCTATCTGGACCTCAGTTTTCTCATATTTAAAATGAGGGTTAGAGTAGATGGTCTCTAAATCCTTTCCAGCTCTACCAAAATATGAAAATATAGATGAAAGGCAAGTATTTGGAACAGGTTAAAAAAAGTAAAACACAATACCTAAATACAAATACAAAAATATCTGATGCGATACAGCTCCCCATTCTTTTTTTAATGAGGGACAGTCAGTTCAAAACTGTTGTAGCATCTTAGACTTTGTTGTGTGTGTTTTAAAGACATTTCTTTGATCTTTGCTTTGTATCTGTCTCCCTCATGAATTCCAAAGTAGAGTGCTTCAACTGAAATGCTAACTTTTCTCTCACCATCAACATGTTTATATCACCATCAACACACACACACACACACACTTCTGGAAAACATAGTTTAGGGCACTTGATATGGGTGTTTTCTTTCATTTCTTAGTTGTTTAATAGATGTGAAATCTCGTTGCGGAGAGTACTCTCTCAATAATCAAGACTGCCGCACAGCCGTGCTTTTATAATCCTGTGCAGTTCATGTTCTCCAATCAGTTCTCCACAATGCTATCTCTCCATTGGTTATCCTCAATTTTTGGTTATCCCTAGTCCAATTCTTGATCCAATCACCCTTTTTTTTGAAGACTTATTTTGCTACCCTTCTCCTGAGCATTTCTTAATTGGTGATACAGGGTTGCCTATTTATGCTCACCAAGTACCATTTGGGTGACTTGTAATTTTAATTCTTCAGAGACTTTATTCAATGCTTTGCAATCATATAGGGGTTTCATTAGAATACTAGTATTAAAAAGAAAGAACTTTTTTCAGTAAGTTTGGGATCTTAAAAGTACTGTACAAATATAATTTGTAACAAATGTAATTTGTTACATGAATTGAATTCAACCTGTTCTTTTCTATTGACTCAGTTTTCGACCCCACTTATTTTCCATCTATATCCACTCAATGTATATGTATTTGATGAACCAACTATATAGGCTCTCTACCAGACTAAGCTTTGGGTATCTGTCAGTTATGTTTTATTAATTTTGTATTTAGTTTCTGGGGAATATTGTAAGGCGAATCTAATCATTTAGAATTTCACAAAGTGCCTTTACTTGTCTGATCTATGTTTGACTGAACATAATTGGACAGTGTCACTGGACACTAAGACACATTTTGCCTTTCTTCTGATTTACTGTAAGATCATGAATCTAACCTTCCTCTGCCATAATATTTTTTCACTGTTAAGCCAGTTACAGCAATAATAAACATTTAGACATTGTCTTAAATCTTTCACAGTCACTAATTCATTTATAACAGCAATGCAGTTTTCAAAAAATCCTAAATTATCTACAGGTAGTTTATGGATTAAGAAACCCACCTCAGATTATTTTATTCTTTGTATTATATTCAAGCAGTAACATGGTGACAAAATGTCCACTCAGCCTTTTTATTTGCTGCTCGATTTCTATTCCAAATATAACAACATTTAGCCAGCTCTCCTCTGGAGCAACGCCAAAGGTGAACATTGTATGGTGCTTTAAAAGTCAGCAGATACTCTTTCTGCCAGCCCATCTAAGTTCTGTAGCAGAGAGCTATTATCTGGGAGTGCAGTCAGTTTCCTAGGAGAGTATTTCCCAAAGAATGGTCAGAAACCCCTGGTAATCTAAAAGGGTCCTTGATGTAGTCCAAGGACTAGTGTCTTATGGAGTGAATATTTATAGAAACACAATGGCTATTTGAAAAGTTATCACCCCTTCTGTGCATTATCAAAAGCAGTATCATTCTTTTAATTCATAATGACTGACATTTACCTACCATTTTAAATTTTGCAAAGCACATGGCATGTATCACAAAATGTGATATGTGACTACATAACATCTCTGTAAGAGCTAGTTTGGCACTGTTATCCACATTTTACAGATGAGGACATTTGTACTCAGAAATTCTGAGTAAGGTACTTGATCCAGGATACAAAGGTAAGGAATGCAAGAGGTGGGATTCAAGCCCGTATCTCCCTAACTCCAAATCCATCATCCTACCCACGAGGCCCTACTGAACTACCACGGTAGGTAAACATGGTAGATGATAATATATCCTGCCCCTCCCAAACTGCTACAGTTCTCAAATCCTATATACCAAGTATAACATAAGGTTCTGCAAACCTATATTATCCTCACAACACTGGGAGGTAAGTGATATTATTTTCCTCACTTTACAGATGAGGAAAATGAGGCAGATGGATGCAAAAAAAGTGACTTGCCCAGGATCACATATCTATTAAGTGCTTGAAGCTGGATTTGAACTTGTCTTCCTGACTCCAGCTTCAGGGCTGTATCCACTGGCATTAAGTATAAACAGGTACCAAGTAATAGTGATTGTATACAATAACCACCTCAGGAATCACCTCTAACTTAATAGTTAGAGATTATAAAAGTAAGGGCTCTGAAGCTGGATTTTGTGGAGTAGGTGAGGATAGAAAAAACGAGGACAGGAGAAACATAAGAAAA
The DNA here is from genome assembly GCF_028583685.1 of Petaurus breviceps papuanus. NCBI lineage: Eukaryota > Metazoa > Chordata > Mammalia > Diprotodontia > Petauridae > Petaurus > Petaurus breviceps. Next base: position 955,641 of record NW_027185653.1, read on the forward strand.
CCATGGCTTCATTATTATTTTTTCTTTGTGTTTTGGAAGAGGGAAGGCAGGGCAATTGGGATTAAGTGACTTGCCCAAGGTCACGTGCCTATTAAGTGTTAAGTATCTGATGTTGAATTTGAACTCAGGTCCTCCTATCTTAAAGGCTGGTGCTCTAGTCACTGTACCACCTCTCTGCCCCATGACTTCATTATTATAAGGAACTTCTGGTGAGGAAAATCTCACCAGATGTTGATTAGAAAGTAGGACTAAGCCACATAACTTCGAGAGGCACTAAGAAGTGAATAACTTACCCAGGGTCACAAAGCCATTATATTTATCAGGGGTCAGACATGAACCCAGGTCTTTCTGACTCCAGAGCAGATCCCTATCTACTACGGCAGTGATATATTTATATCATAAATACTACATTTTAAATAAACTATGAACAAATAAAACAACTAATAAAGATAGTTATTTGTGAGATAACTAATCAAAAAGTCTTTTTAAAGTGAAAAGACTGGGAGAGGGAAAAACTGCAGATAGATAGATAGGTAAATAGACTGATCCACCAAATTAGATACCATAGAGTGAAGGAAGAAAAGGAGTGACTGAGGCATCTATAAATTCTCAGGAAATAAAATCCAAGAAAAGAATTAGTAGTAAAGTTCATGGCTTTAAATATCTATACACAAAGGCCTAAAAGTTATGCATATAACAAGAGGTCCAATCAGGAGGCACTCTTGGCTTCACAGGTATCATTGACATTTGGTGGTATGAAACTTATAACTCCAATATGATTCTAACATTCAAAAGAAACAGAATAGCTAAAGAAGTGTATGTGGGGCAGGGGAGGTAAACAGTGTCGATTAGGAAGGTCTATTTACAAAAGGAAATCTAGGAAGCAGAGGGAGCTAGTATGGAGTGGGTGAAGATCAGTAGAGAAAGAGATCTAGTTTTTGTCATTAGAGTATGCTACAGAACGCTAGAAGAAGAAAAAAACCCAAGAAGTTCAGGAAACAGGTTAACAAGCCTGTCACATAGGAACAATATAGTAATAATGGGACAATTTAATTATCCAGACATCTACTGAAGCTCTCTCTCTGCCTTAAGCAGAACAACAGAACGTTGACTTGTCAATGATAACTTCATTCTTAAAAAGGTAGGGGAACCACCAAGGTAAAATTCTACACTGAATGTCTCTCACTAATAGAGAGAAACTGGTTGTTGAGGTAGAAAGGAAGAGAACCTTGTGGAGGAAGTGATCGCTCCTTCTTAGAGGAGAAGAAAGCCAGACAGTCTGTCATACACTCTCAATATTGGCCAATCAGGTTTCAAAAGGAGTCAAAGGAAAAATACAGATCCCGTACACTAAAATTCTATGACGTGTGTCAGCCAGGAAGAATGGGAAGCTAGAGAATGGAATTCTGAAGACAAAAGAGAAAAACATTCCAATGAGAAAGAATAGCATGATTCACAAAACAACTGATGTAGATTTTAAATAGATGGAAACATGGGCATGTAACATAGGATGAATACATAAGTATGGTTGGATTCTATAAAAAGCATCAGAAGACTGAAAGCTCAGATGGAGCTCTGGTTGGTGAGGAGACCAAAAGACAGCAAAAAGTGTAGGGGTTTGGGGGTTTGTTTTATTTGGGAAGGAGTTTTTTTGTTTTAGGCTACACTGGGGAAAAGAAGAGGATCAAGGAATGTACAGGATTGCTGCTTAAAGTCAGTCAATTTGATGATTACAGATAACTTGGAGAAGAAGCTTCTGAATTCCCATTTTTCCTCTTTTCTCTGCCAAAAAAAAAGAATGACCTTTTCACTGGATTTGAAATAACAATAGCAGCTGTCAGAGTTGGTACCAAACATAAGGGAAGTTACAGGAAGGGAGCTATCGCTTAGCTCTGGTGAATCCAAACAGCCTAAATGAAGTACGCATTCAGGAACTCAAGAAACTGGTAGATCTCATTGCTAAGCCACCATCAGTGGCAAATGAAGGATTGTGACAAATGGGAGCGGTACCAAAGTACTGCATAAGGGCAAATGTCATCTCAGTATTCATTAAAAGGGAAAAAGAATATGGCCTTCAAACTACAGGCCAGTGAACTTGACCTCAGTTCTTGGGAAGATTCTAGAATGGATGAGAGAAATGATTAGAGAACATCTTGAAAAGGAAGAAAATGCCCAGGTAACTCAACAGAGTTACTAAGTGAATAGATCAAGGAAATGATGTAGATATGATTTGCATAGATTTCAGCAAAGCATTTGAAAATATCTTATATTATTCTTATGGAAAAGATGGAGAAAATATGGACCAGATACTAATGCAATTAGATGAATTTGGAATTGGTTGAGTAGCCAGAATCAAAATGTAGTTGTTAATAGTGTGATGGCAATTTGGAAAGAGGTCTCCTTTGGAGATCTGTGCTTGGCCCTATGCTTTTTTTAAACAGGTTTATCAATAACTTGGACAAAGGGATAGATGACTAGGGATACTAATCAAATTTGCATGGGGCACAAGTCTGAAAAGGATAGGCAGCATACTGGGTAACTGAGTAAGAATCCAAAAATATCCTTTACAGGACTGACAGATATTAGGCTGAATTTATAATTCAACAGGGATAAATATGGAGTCTTAAATATGGGTTTTAAAAATCAGCTTTATGAGGACAGAATGAGGCAGCATATTTAGAAAGCAGTATATCTGAAAATCTGGGGGCTTTAGTGAATTGAAAACTTAATATGAATCAGAAGTATTGTATCACGTCCCCTAAAGCTAATGTCATCTTGGACTTCATTGTTAAGGACAGAGTTTCCAGGAACAAAAAAATAAAAAAGTCTCCCTCTTCTATTCTGCCCTGGTCAGACCACATCTGGGCTGTATTTTATTTAAAACATAATTATGATATTGTTTTTAGTTTTGGGCCCACAGTGTGAGAAGGAAATTGGTAAGTTGGAGAACATCCAAATGAATATAATCAGGATGGTCATAAGACCATTCAAGAACTAGAGATATTTATCCTGGAGAAACGACATCTCAGAGCAGGAAGGGAGTGGGGGAGGGGGGTGTGGGACAGAGAAATGATAGCTATCTTCAAGTATTTCATGGTGACCAGAAATAATTGGTGAAAATTGAAAAAAGGTAAATATAGGCTATTACAAACAACAACAAAAAAGAAGCTAGAATGGACCATCCAAGAAATGTGGTGATTAAAAAGAGACAGTATAGCCTTATTAAGAATAGGTCATGTCAAACTAACCTTATTTCATCTTTTTTTTTGCAGGGTTACCAAACTAATAGATCAGGGGACAGTTAGAGTTTTCCAAAAGTATAATGGTCTTCTGTGAGAGACAGTAGGTTTCCCTTGGGGGAACTCCCATTGGGAGTTTTCATACCAAGACTGGCTGACTATTTGTCTTGCATGCTATGGTACAAAATCTCTTTTGGGTATGGATTAGACCAAATGGTGGCTGAGGTCCCTTTCAATTCTAAAATTCTGGGATATTCTCTACCCTTAAAAACCTTTCTGGTTTCTCTGACTGAAACCACTCTACCCCTTTCAGAATATGAGTATTGCCTGTTACTTGCATATTCTAATGCCAAATTATTTCTCTCAATTAATATCCATCAGTTAATGATTTAGAGATATCTTCTCTCTGTGTAAAAACCTATATATTTCACCTAAGGGCTGTCATCTTTTTCTCAGGAGGTCCTTCCACCCCAAAAGCCTCTCTTCTTCAATAAATGCTTAATAAATATTTAATCAATGATACTGAATCCCTAAAGAGTCATCCCTAGATTTCTTTTATACCTTAAGTACATGTTACCATTCCTTCCCTCACCCTCTCCCCCCAAAAGAACATTTCCATGATAATAAAATTAATAAAATACAAATGTTATAACAAACATGCATAACATAATAAACATAATATAATAAGCATGATAATAAAATTAAAGAAAACTTTGTTTTGTAATAGGCACCACACAGTTAAGTACAGCTTAGATGCCATAACAGGTACCTCACTCACCCAAATACTTTATACAGTCTTCAGAAGTACCTAATATTTTCCTTTAAATTAGAATTCCAAACATTGGAAGATTGGTTCCTTGAATATTGCCATAACCCTCTATATCTTTAACAAATTCCTGACTTTCCGCCATTTAATCAAGCTTTATATTTTACCAATTCTTTTAAAAATGAATAGTATCATTAGAATAAGATTCTAAAACAATCTTAAAGTGATAAGTGATCTTAAGAGATCATCTATTCCAACTCTCATTTTACAAGTAAGAAATTGAATTTCTAGCATTATTAGAATTGCAAAATAAGCAACATTAAAGCAAAAATCAGAAATTATGTTTTTAAATCAAATGTAACAAATTCTATTTTTACTGTATTAAGTCTTTAAAAACTTAACATAATCACTTACAGATGTGAGATATGATCATTTAAAAAGAGAAAGCAGAAAGTAAAACTGCCTTCACTCATGTACTCATTTGACTTATGTTGTAGTTTAAAATTTTAAACCAAACATGACCGTTATAATCAATTTTTGTCCAATCTATTGGGCATGAGTTAAAGCCAATTAAAAATTGTTTTTGGTACAATTCAAGGGTGTGTCAAGATTTGTAAACCCATGAAAAATAACTTTTATTCATACCATGAGTCATCACTATTCTAAATGGTCCTGCCAAGTGCAAATCAGAAAGAACAAATACTAAAACAGCAAATCCCAGGAGTGTGAATTATGTAGTTAGCAAGGATTTAGAATCATTGCTAATATTCTTTTAGAGAAGAAACTGACCCAGAAGGACATTCATCATGACTTTACATTATGCCCCAAGAGTCATAACTGAGTAATTTTTTTAGCACAAAAATAGGAGGCGATAGATTAAAATAAAAATTGTGCAGTACCCACCTTAGTTTTCTCTTTGAGAACAAAGGTAGAAGACCTTGATAACCCTTATGCAAAGAGGGAGTATTTTCCCTGCTCAGTAATTTAAAAGTGTATCTTTTATCAAGGAGGCCATTTCTGGGTTTATAGTATTACTGCAGTGACCCTTATGTGGCATCATAAAATACTGTCTTCCCTACCTATTCCAGGTTTGTTTGGGGGTTATCTGAACAGGAAAATCAGACTTTTAGGTTCCAACTGTATCTCTCTAAAACAAGGCAAGTTATTCCCATATGTTTATTATGGTCATTCTTTACATTTAATACCATTATCAAATATATCTAGTATTTGTTTAGATTGTAGCAAATTGTTTAGATTTTCTTTTTGTTTATAATTCACGATTGATGTGATAATCAAACTCATGGGTCCTAAGTATTCTAGTATGGCTATCTGTACAGATCAATTTGAATTACTGACAAATCTCCACTTAATTTTCTACCATGTTAGATACAACTAGGGGTGGTTTTCAAATATCATGTCCAATGTCATAATAAGCCTGTGGGAGACACAAATCAAGCATTATTTTTTTTTCTATAATTTGCAGGGAATTGAATTAAAGGACAAAGAGACATAAGTAACTTCTTTAAGATATCTTAGCAAAATAATGAGGTCACTGACTACCAGTCATGGTTTTATTGTTGTCTTTAATGATTTCTCTTTCAGCCTATTCTCTCTCATGTATACTAATGCAAACTAAATATAAACTAATAAATCATTATCTCTGAATATATCTTTAAATGGTTTTTTTTAACTGTTAAGCTTGCTGCCATCATTTCAAGAGGACAAGTGGTACAATCTGGGTAGAATGAGCAGTCACCTCCATGGCATAGTCTGAAGCTCTGTCTGCTCTAAACCAGCTCCAGCAGCTGGTCATAAAGCCACCCTTGGCTCCAAATTAGAACCAACGGAATCATTGTTCTGTAAGCTACCCCTTATCTTCTTGAGTTCAAATCTGGCCTCAGACACTAGCTGTGTTAGCCTGAGCAAATCACTTCACCCTGTTTGGAGAAGGAGATGGCAAAACACTTCAGTATCTTTGCCAAGAAAACCCCATATGAGGTCATAGAGTCAGACAACTGGAAAACAACTGAACAAAGATGGCTGAAAAATTGATAACCTAGCAAGCAAAATGATGATGATCCCCTCTGAAGTGAGGCCGAGTAGACTTCAGAAGACCAATCTCAGTTCACCAGACACCCATATTTTAAGGCTTTCCATAAAGGGAAGAGGAAGAGAAGGAGGAGGAAGAAAAGATGATGATGATGATGATGAAGCTAGCGTTTATATAGTGCTTATTATGCACCAGGTACTTTGATAAGTGCTTTAAAATTATTATCACATTTGATCCTCACAAAAACCATAGGAGATAGGTGCTATTATTTTTACTACATAGACATGATAGGACCTGTCGCAGCTTTTATGCAATCAGGATAACCTTTAATAAACTGGGATTACCATCACGAAATGAAGACTTGGCCCTAATTTTAGCTTTCAAATATTTCATATTCTGAAGAAAATAAAGTTTTCCACACCTCTGCAAGAAACTGTCAAGGATAAGCTCAATTCTTACTCCACTGGTGTCAAAACTTAAGCTTAACAGAAGTAACCAGAAGGACCACCCAAATAAATGTCCAGCAGTTCCCAGACATGGTTCATGGCAGGGAGAGGAACTGGGGACTTAGTGGGGGGAAGGAGGTACATTTTAAAGCTTCTGTGAGTATTTTGGGGGAAAAAAAGCAGTACCAGAATGGGAGGGATAGTTTAGGTAATTTAACTAACTTTGGAGGCTTAAAGGCAAATGCCTAGAGTATCAACAAAGCAATTTTGCTCTGGCTAGATTACTTCCATAATCTACTTAGTTCCAAAAAGACTTAAAGAAATTTCTATAGTACCTGGTCACCTAGGAGAGTTTCAGGTTATTGTTTATCTCTCCCTCTGGTCTAAAAATGCAAAATCTGCAAGTCACCATGGTGATTACCCATGCAAAAACCCAGCTGCCCTCTGGTGGCAGCACGCCTAGAGGGGTTAAAGCAACATCACCTTAATGCAACATGATATAGTCAAAATAACATTTTGCATCATGCCTTAAAGAGTGTAAAACATTTCATATGTGTTATATAAATTTGATACCATGAACTTGAGAATAAACACTACTGGTAATATTATCACAATTTTACAAATAAGGAAATTACTTAGAGGTTAATGACTTGACTATGTTACAAAGCTAGTAAAAACCAGAGATAGGTACTTAACCCAGGATTTCTTGACTCAAAATCCAATGCCCTTTCCTCTAAACATTATATGTGACTTTAAGTAACGTACTTCATCATTTCTTGAGTTTTAAAATAGGAATGACAGTAAAAAAAAAAAAAAGCTGAGGTATAGCCATGGCTCTGCCATTCCCTCTGTGGGCTTATGTTTCTTTATCTCTAAATTATCAAGTTACTTCTAGCTATAAAATTCAGTGATTCTGTGATACTTGCCCTACTAATTTTACCTGGTTGTTTAGACAAAATGACATAACTTATGGACACTATTTGGAAACATAAAATAAGAACAAGAGGCAATGTGGGATACAGGATAAAAAGCTGGCCTCAGAATCACAAAGATGTGGGTTCAAGTCTCCCTTCTGTCACACACTAGTATTAGGAGCATGAACAAGTCACATAATTTCTCAATGCCCCCAGGCAACTCTCCAAAAAAAAAATGCCATCTGTACTGGTAGAAGAAAAAAAATGTTTTTAAACCAAGAACTCCCTATAATGACGAAATCACAGGATCAGGCCAAAAAACCAAACAAGCCAAAAATAAAAACGAAACATGATTTGGACAATGGAATTTCAGAAAAATGAGTCTTGGACCAATACACACACACATACTCACACAGACACACATATACACACCTCAGTACTGGGAATTTTCTTGTCATTTATCTAATATCTCACCACGAAAGTACTGTCTTTTCCTGACTATGCAAAACTTCTATTTCATTTTTTTTCCCCATTATGATTCCCCAAATACTTAGAAAACATTCAGGCTAACCAGTATCAGGCAAAAAGGCACTCAATTTGCTGAACTATGACACGGGAAAAGGGGAAGAAAAAGATCATTGCAGAAAATACTCCAAAAGCTTTTTTCTTTACTTTTTTCTTTACTGTAATATCCTAATTCTTCCTTTTGGGCCCTGCTGTGTACTAAACTACACCCCTTAGGTAGGACCTATACCCCTTAGGACAGAAGGAAGAAAACTCCTCCATTCCTTAGCTACGTGAAGAATTGCTTCCTCATAGCTGGAGGTCTGAGTACCTGGATCATCTATGTGTACACACACACACATATATGTATACACATACACACATATACACGTGTGTGTATATATGTGCATAATTTTAACATCCCTGGCACAGAAAAGGGTCACAGAGTGAGAGCTACAGGGATCATCTGGTGCCCCCAGAAAGAGAATTCTCCTCACCACCAATCACAAAAACAATAGCTCATATTTCTAAAGAACTTTCTCTTTTAAGACATCACTTTCTTCTCAGTAATCTTGTGAGGGATTCTCCACATACAGCAATGTATGTTGTCCGAACCCTGCCCTACTCTCAGAGGGAAGTCATAACTGTGAGTAGAGAAAACATCCTCCTCAATGCACCAATCTATGCAAAATAAGCCTTCAGGAAATTTGTGTGAATTTGCTATCTTACCACATAATTAAACTAAGGGGTGTCACTTTTTTATTTCTGCAGGAGTCTCCTTGAAAGCAAGTGTCATGTTTTGAGTCATGTAAAGGACCGTCTTTTAAATATCTGTCTGTATGGTCTTTATATTTCCCAAGAAACTACATTTTAATTTGCATTACACATTTACTTCTTTTGTACTAAATATGCTCACTTTGGATTCTGACTCATTCATTTTCTACTTCTAGTTTAGAGGACAGGCAAATAAAATGTTTGAGAACAGCTGCCAATATACATCAATGTGCTGTATCCACTAGAGGTAACCTGAACCCCTAGTCAGAGTCACTCAGCTCATCACTCCTGGACTTAGCTTCCCATGGCTTCTAACTTTTGATTCTCCTCTGACTCTCAAGTCTATAGTCTCCCAGATGGCAGCACCACTGGGCTACTGGCTGTATAACAGTGTTAAAATAAAAACACTCCCCCCATTAACACCCCTGCTAGCTCAATAAAGTGATGTTTAAATAACTGAACTGGCTTCAATGAACTGTACTTGCCATTTTCCTGCTTCTTAGCTCGATAAAATGGAGATAATTATGAAGTGGATGAGCAGGTTTAATGAAAGCCAGTTTCTTTTGGTATATTCCTGAAGCAGCAATCATCATCTGTTTGGCTTTTGAAGAGTAACAATTATAATCACTTAAACCCCCAAGGGGAACAAAAATAGAATTTACATTAGCATATAAAATATACAGCTGGATTGGGCAAGCCTATAAAATTCGGGGGGAAATCATTCTAATCTGAAAGCTATTCAAAATCACAAGTAAAATGAGTTCAAGAGTATTTTACACGCTTCCTTCCTATAAAATCATACATATAACAATGATGAGAGGATTTTCCTTAAAACTGATCACATGGAAGCATGAAATGGATGCCTGGAGAAGCTCCCAGCAGGAACAGGCTATCCCAATTATATCATTAAGAAAGCAAAGTTTGTAATGATATTCTTATTTGGCATTAAACTTATAGGGCTATAAAAGAAAGATGTTTTCCAAGGTGGGACTCTGTAATTTTTGTGATGAAAAACAATTTTAAATATGAACTATTGCAGGGACAGTTACTTTCACATTTTTTTCAAGGCAGCAGATAATTTATTTGGTAAGGAAGAAACCTAAGAATATGTAAAGAAAACTTCATATAAATAATACTTCTTTTTCTCTCAGTTGTAAGTGAAAATGTAATAATGCCATAAAGCAAAGTTTTGATTCTGGAGTCAATGCTTATATTCTTACTAAGCAAAACCACATTTTTCCATTTAAAAGAATCATTTTAAATGACCATATTATTTCCTTAAAAATGATTTGCTGTTTCATTCCCAAACAAATTGTCATCATATTTAAAGATGGTGTCCATTAGCATTTGTATGATCCAATAACTTTTCTGTTCCTATGGTTTTCCACAGGACTGTCAGGTATGTTTTTTCTATTATAGAAAGCATGAAAATAGCATCTTGCAGTGGAAAGCAAGCACCTGTATGACTCTGAGCAAATCAATTAATCTTTCTGATTCTCAGGGTCATCACCTATAAAATTCTAGAGTCAGTTTAGATGACTTCTAAGGTCCCTTCCATGCTAATAAGGTCCCTTCATTTTGATCCTAGTAACAAAACACATGCACAGTCAACATGTCAAAGGTTTTCTAGTATGGTTCACATTTGCAAAATAGCACATACTCAGGAAACACACAATTCATGAAGAACTTAGGATCCTATACACCCAGTAACTTGTACTTCCTCTTTGTAAGCAAATTACCTTTTATTATCCTTGTAAAAGATAGACAAAAAATGGGGGGGGATTTTTTCTACATATGAAGATTTATTACATTTAATCTTTTCATAAAAAATGATCTCTTCATTTGTACCAACCGGACAGAAGTCAGTATTATCTTTCAAAAGAATACATTATTTTATCCTATGTTAAGACCAGAACCCATATTTATGAGATCATAGATTTAGAGGCAGAAAGGCCCACAGAGGTCACGTAGTTCAGCCCCTTCCTTTTAAGGACAAGAAAACTGAGGTCCAAAGGGGGTGGTAAGTGCCCAAGGACACACTGGTTATAAATGGCAAAGCCAACATTTGAGCCCAGGTCTGATATCAAATCCAATGTTGTTTAAATCAAAACTCAAATTAAACACTGATGAATTAATAAACAATAAATTAGGAATTTTGAAGTCTGTCTTTTTGTGACAACTTTAGCTATTCATTGACCGTAACACTATTAGAAGATAGGTAATAGTTTTGGACTTCTTATGCTAAATTTTTATGCCAACTAATGCTTTGTGAATTTTAAGTATAGTTATTTTCAGAAATGTAACCAGGATTTCTTTCTGCTTGAATAAAGTACCACATAGTGTTAGGGCCACAATTCTAAAGCATTCCCTCTTTTGTGGTGACAGAGAGAGGATGTAGACTCTGCTCCAGAGCACCAACTTGAAGACCTTCTAGAGAAGCTGCCAGTTAGGTGGGGGCTGGGCAGCTTGAGGAAGGTGGTCACCCCAAGTCACCATCTGGTCACTTTGTATTTTAATTAAATATTATTGCTAATTAGTTGCTAAACTCTGTTGTTTCTACTTGCTAAAGGACAGAAAGTACTGCCAGTACGCTCTAAATTAGGTATTCTGAGTCAAAAGCCCCATCCCCCCACCTTATTTATGGTTCTGGTCATTTTTGTCAAAGCTTTAATATTTAAAATTCCTTTAGTGCCTTCTTAGAAGAAGCAGCAGGGTATCATAGACAGGGCATGCCTTGAAGTCAGGAAGGAATTGGGCTCAAGTCTGACTTCTGAGATTGTAAAACAATGAGTGTTCCAGGAATTAACTCCAACCCAATAACTTACATATTGCTAATATGTACCAATGGAAAGATGTTCTACAACAAGGAATTCTCCATGCTGATGAAAATCACAGGATGTATGGGGGGAAAGGAAGTACTCTTGTGAACATTCATTTCTTTAAATTCACATTACAGTGACTTTCACTTTCTTTACATTTTATACTGTTTTTTAAATGTAAAATCACGCTTATCATAAGATCATAGACCTAGGGATGGAAGGAATCAGTTCTAGTTCATCCCCCCCCCCCCCTTTTTACAGAAAGGAAACTGAGGCACTTGGGGAAATTTTCCTTAAGTCACAAAAGTAGTAAGAGTCAGAGACAGACGTTGAACTCAATTCCTTTCAACTTCATAGAAGACACTCCATCTTCTGATTTGATCAGACTCCTGGCTTCTCTAGCTCCCAATCCCAAATAATGTGCCCCTCCCTCTGTTGATAATCTCTTATTTATCCTGCATAGAGATTGCTGGTAAATAGTTGTATGTTGTCTTCCTCATTAAACTTCGAACATCCTGAGGGCAGGGACTGCCTTTTGCCAGTACTTAGTACAGTGCCTCAAACATAGTAGGCACTTAATATATCCCGACTAAAAGCCAATGAGTGTTATTTCTAACGTACCTCACTGCTTCTACCTGCTTTGCTCTTTTCTGAACTAAAAGTAAAGTGCTTCTAGGCTAGATCATCAGAACCATCTCTTCCACTTTCTGAATATTCTGAAAAGCTCTGGGAACTCCTAAGTTCAAACCCCAGAATCTATAACCTTTGTACTGAATAGACAAGAATCATAACTTCACATCCGAAAGCAATTAAAAGGACCAGAGAGAGGAAAAATACAATATTTGAGCACAGCCCATGTAGGAATCCATTTAACTTTCTTTCAGTGGTTTTCCATGTATACAACAAATGTGAACTCCTATTTGTGAAGAAAAAGGGGGTACTGTGCAAATGAGAATTTAAGAAGAGATTTACAAAGTTTGTGGAAGTTGGAGGATGACTAATTGATTTTGAAGGAAAATTTTATGAACATTTATGAACGTTTCATGAAAATTACAAATTTTAAAAAACATACTAATCCATTTTATGTATAAAGCCTAGACTACTCTAAAAAGGGTATTCGTTTTGTTTTGTTTGGTTTTTCATTTTAGTAGAAAAGACAACTTTAAAAATAATAAAGGGACATTTAGAATGGAATGAATTGTTTAGAGTTAAAAGATTCCTGGCTTTTGGCTGAGGAATAATTGCACTTATTTGTCAGTGTATTGATAGATTTATATTTTAACAACAGCCCATCACTGATAATTCTATAAGTTGGAGTGCCTGATTTTTTTTTCCATTAAGGTTTTATGATGACACCTATAGTTTTAAGTATCTGTAACATGTATGTATATACTTAGGCAAATATTTTAGTTGGCACTGGCATATTTGCATATGCACAAATAGGCTTTAATAGGCTGGAGTCAAAATAGATCCAAAACAATCTATACCTACCAATAAAATACATTTAAGGATACCTTATAAGTACAAATAAAAGAAATAATAGAAGCTATTTGGGTACTTAATTCAATGTGAAGCTTTTAAGATTACCCCTACTGAATAAAACTTGATTGGAATTTTAGATCCAAACGATAATTTTAACTGTTATCATTTTTCAGTCCAAAATCAAGAATCCTTTGGGATAGGTCTTCATGTGAAAAATACATTCTGTTCAAATTTGGCAGATTTTGTTAATGTAGGCAGTCAATATAGTTAATTCAGTGAAAAAAAAAATCCTTTCTATAAAGGTGTATGTGTGTGTGAAACTTTATGTATTCCCTTCTTCCCCTTTCCCGTGTAGGTTCAGCTAAAAAAAAACTATTAAAAAACCTTTATAATGTTATAAAGCTTAAAACATAGCATGTATTCTTACCCTAAGAAAGTCTGAAACTTATAAAAAAGATAAATTGCATAAGAAAAATAGGATTCTTCATTTAACAAAAGGATTAAAGTTTCCTTTAAGTGGTAAGCTCTCTTAATGCACTAAAAGTAACCTGATTTTCAAAAATTTGATTTATACACTTTTCAGGAACACATTTATTTCAGAGTGAATACGCAGTTATTTTAAGTACTTTATGATACTTTTCTATAAGCAAAATGTAGTTATACAATTTTCTGTTGACTATTGATAACTTTGATTCAAATATATTTCCTGTTATTATCTTGGCTTTTCCCCATGAATTATCCTAATAAATGTATCAAATCTACACTTCCCTAGTCTTAGCATTTCTCCCTTACCTCCCTTCTTAGTTTTGCTGTGTTTCATTCTTCTCCTAACTAAAGATACTAATCCAATCACTCTAAAATTCATTTAAATATAGCCTAATAATTAAATAAGCCAGAAAAAAATTACCAGGGCCATTTTCCACTATGCCAGTCCAAAATACATTTCTTACCTTCTTCTATATAACACCATGCAAAAAAAGGTTTTATAAAGAAGGTGCATAAGAAAAACAGTATAAAAATAGAGCATTTGGCTAAGGAAAAATGTTAGGACCTTTTCACTTCTTAAAAGAAATTCTTTCAATTTCTCGTTTATTTTCACAATGAATATTATAAATTTTAAATTAGGCCCTTGTCTGTTTATAGAAAAGAAAACAATACATTGTGGATTATTTATCTCCCCAGTAGCTTTTATTTGTTTATTTTCATGAATCTACTTTGATTCATAGAACAGTACATGGAAAGGCTCTTTTCTTGAAATGTGGCTATTATTAGTGAAAGAGAAAGCTTATAAGTTAATCACATTTTGATATATGCCAGAATAAAACTTAACCTAAAGGATCAAAATATCCATTAAAAAATTTGTGCAATCAAGTAGTAATAATTTATACCTTAAAACACCTTCAACATATTATAATGATCCTAAAGATTTTTAAACTAAAGTTAATGAAAATCACAATACTATGTTGTTCTGTGAAACAGATGTAGTTTGCTTTATTCCAGGCCATTTAATATGCATAACTGAGTTTGTGATAAATTTTTCTTTTATGAAGTATCTGTTACATGTCACATGTTTCATATATACATATATGTGAATACATACAGATTGATACACACATACTTTTATTTTTGTAGGCATAGTATTTTTGCTATTAACTAACAGACTGATCAGTCACATATACCAGGGACAAAATGACCAGTTACACTAAATCCCCATGTTCAAAACCAACTTAATGCATATGTCTTAATACAGTTTGTGTTTTCCCAAATAGATGTGTATTTAAAAAGAAAATTCTCCCCATTTCAGCACTAATGAAGATTGTTAAAAAAACTGATATTTATATTAAACTGTAATTTATTATATTCTCTCTTATAGTTTTCTAATATACCACTCATACTTTATGTTAAGCACAAACATCTTGGTTATTTAATTTTGAATTTTTTTTTTATTCTAAGAGTAACCATCTTGGTCTATCAAAGATTACAAGAAAAAAATCACAGAATAAAATATTCATTGTATATTTTACTGAATACAGCAGTTTTTTAATCTTCATTTTGTATTGCTTTTTATTAATGTAGTTACTGTTACAAATAACTCAACTTTGGCTCTGTTCCCTCCTGTTTGCTTTCTTAGGCATTTTTATAAAAATAAATACAATAGCTCCATGATCCTAATCTTGGCATTTCTCCCTTACCTGCCTTCTTAGTTTTGTTGTGTTTCATTTTTCTTCTAAACAAAGATTCTAATCCAATCAGTCTAAAAGAGAATCTTGAATATGCTACAGGTGTCATTCAATGACTACTGTACCAAGTTTTGCCTTTTTGGTTCTTATTTGTTCTTATTCTTTCATTTATAAAATTTCCTCTGGTAGATGGTCGGTGGGTATCAGAGCACAGCCACTGCTTGGTTTCTGTATTTCTATTATGATGTTAGAATCAGAATTCTGAGAAAAGTGAATGATAAAGATAATAACATATGCTATTAGACAATCAGACAATAACATATCCTATTCAATTCCAATGAAAGCAATCTCTATTTTTATAACACTTGGGAAATCAAAATATTTCCAAATGTTAGAGAAAAATGTATTTACATGTATTTACACACATATTTATAGAAAATACATGGATAAACCTACTTGGTAATAGTTGTGCTGTTAATTAGAGGAGCACTTCATTCTATGCTTACTACAAGAATGTCTAGAATTTGAGTTGTCTGCTTTAAGAAATTAATCTTTGCTGTTTTCAGCTATGATGTTTTCATCCACACAGAGGTGGAAAAACTGAACTAAAAGGTACATTTAAAAAAGGATTATATTCATTTAATAAAATATCCAGGTTAAGCTGTTTCAACCCATTAATTATGGTGATTACTTTGTGATGATACTTTTAAGTTATGATTATTACTTATTTTACTTGACATAAAGGTAGTTATGGAATTAAATATGCTCCTTCAGAATTTAATTTCCTTTCATCACCTGGGACAATGTTAGTAAGATTTGACAATTAATTCATTAACTAACTACTTAATGTTTAAAAGTACCCATTAAAAAAAAAACTTCTAAAATAAAATTCTGGCTACCACAAATTATCCTCTTGCCATAATATTTTCTGAGATATTTACACAGTTTATGCTAAATACACACTGAAGGGCTGTAGTCATGACTTCATTTATTTATTTATTTGCAACAATGGGTTAATACAATGGCCTAACAGCTTAAGTTTTAAAAGTTCTCATAAACTAAAAAGTGCTACATCCACACAAGTTAGAGGTAGCAGGATTAAAAGAAATAATGATTTGTTTGGAAGGTAAGGCAGATAAGGTTACTGGTAAATTACAACGGTTTCCTATGGAAAGCTAAATAGTAATAAAATTGCAGGTGCAGTAAACTTGTTACAACAAATATCCAACAAATGAAACTGCCCTATCATTATTAAAATACAAAAGGAAGAAAAGAACACTTTGGTGTCTCATATTTGGTAGATCTTTGCTATTATTTAACTTTTAGGGGAAAAAAAAACACCTTAGTTCCAGAAAAAAAAAATAAAGGGTTTGGACTAGAAGTTCTGTAAACTTCTTTCCAATTTCTTATCCTGGACAGGAATCCATGGCCACTCATGTATGTATTTGTATATGTGCATTTCAGCACACACAAAACACTAATGAATTGTTTCAAATGAAACACACACAGACTTCTCTTTGGAAGAAATGTGTTTCCCCTTCCACCTTTTAGAAGTGAAAGAGTTGATGGCCCAGCATTTTACTGATTATGCAAGTCCCTCACAATATGGGGCATCACAGTCATCTCCATAGCAACAGCTGGTGACGATTTAGGAGGCAAGTAGATCCCCAAACAGAAAAGTTTAAGAATGCTGAGCACAATTAACTCTTTTTTCCAATATGTACAACCCACAAGACAACAAAATTCTCTGAAGTGTGTGAAAAGGTTCAGTCATTCCCCAAACTCGAGATTAAGTCTGACACCACTGCTTAAGTTGGACAGTTATGCCAGGGAGGTGGCTGAGAGATCTCTCCAAATCCTTCAGAACTATTCTCCCTGGTGTAAAACAGATAAATAAAAGGGAGAAGACTCTGAACGGAGACATTCAAACCATCCATTTATGCTTCTGTTCTTTTTCCTTTTCTTTTTTGGGAGGGATGTGAAGCATTTTCTCCTCTCCTCCCCTCCAAGCCCGAATCTTCCTTTCCTTTCAGAACTTAATACTGGATGCATCTTTTGGGGCTAAAAGGTGCCTGACAGTGATGGTATCTGATCTTTATGAGTGACCAGGATTAAACCAAAGAGTGGGGTTAGGGAAAAGGACCAGAGTAGTAACTACAGCTGAAGAGGTCAAGGAAGAGAATTTTTTAACTAGTCAGTGATCCCTCTCCAGCATTTTTTTTTTATCAGAAATGACCCAGTCGCCACTAGGTTGAACTGAGCAAATTAGAGCTTGCAAGGTTCATATAAAGCTAGACAATAAAGCTAATCCATGCTTTTCTCACCCCCCCAACCTTCTTTTTCCTACCGCCTACCCCCAACTCAGCATCAAGCCGGCTACCAAACAGGCTCTGTGTCACACTTACAAAACACAAAAGTGACATGTCTCCCCCCCCCCCCCCCCTAGAAAAAAGAAATAAAATCTACTGGGTTTTTAACTGTCCTTATTTTCCCCCAACCCCCAGTCCTTTGTGTGTAATGAGTCTTTCTAAGCAACCCACCAACCGAAAGCACAAGAAGAAAATGTAATTTTTTTTTAAAAAGTACACTTACCATGGCAACCTCACAGTGCTTTGTCATGCTTTTTGCACTAATTTTTCAAAACTGCTTTGCAGGGCGCAGAACTGGGGAAAGCTTGGGCTAAAGAATCTAATAATCACAACAAAAAAGGAGGAAACGTTAACCAATCAGAAATACATTTAAATTAACAATCAAAGAGAACTCAGACCCAACAGGGCTGGAGGAAAACGGGGAAGGAAGGAGGAGAAAGGAAAGGAGAGGGAAGAGGCATCCACCCAAACAAAACAAGAAGGTACCAGGGCTGAGGGCTTGCATTATTGGGTTAGGGAAACAGGAAATTGATCTGTGCCATCGTTTGACTAGAGGAAATGACTTGCTTACCACCACCACAACTACGGTGACAGCCTACAGAGACAAGCCCCATCTAAGTGCACTTAGACCTGCCTCAGGTCTTCACTTCCAAAGGCGCACCATCCGCTTGCAGTCGGGGCTGTAAGCTTGCTAGCTCTCCTCCTCGCAGCTGCTAAAATCGGTGCCTCGTCTTTACTCTTTCCGTGCAGCACAATAGCTGGGGCTGGGTGCACCTCATTAAGCCAGCTAGAGAGTCCTGGAAGCGGGGCCCGTCTGCCCAATAAAAGGGTGTGTATGTGTGTGTGTAAATTCTGTCAATGATAGTGTATAGAACTGTTTCTGTCTGCCAGAGGAGGAAATCCCTT
>NW_027185653.1:974489-1026834 GCF_028583685.1 Petaurus breviceps papuanus
GGGAAACCAGAAGAAATGATGGAAGTGGCCAAATCATTTTAGGCTGTGTGTAAACATGCACCACCAAATAAACACGGCCTCGTCATGAAGAGACCGCAGCAGCTGTTCGCAGGGTGCGTGCGTCCCAGCTCCCCTATTAATATTCCTTGAAGGGACGCGCGTGTGTGCGTGTGTGTGTGTGTGTGTGCGTGTGTGTGTGTGTGCGTGTGTGTGTGCGTGTGCGTGTGTGCGTGTGTGTGTGCGCGTGTGTGTGCGCGCGCGTGTGTGTGTGCGTGCGTGTGTGTGCTTGTGTGTGTGCTTGTGTGTGTGTGCGCGTGTGTGTGCGTGTGTGTGCGTGTGTGTGTGCGTGCGTGTGCGTGTGTGTGTGCGTGTGTGTGTGTGCGTGTGTGTGTGTGTGTGTGGCTCTGCAGAAATAAGAAAACCAGGAGGGGACGCCAGCTGGGGAGGGCTAAGGCCCTGGAGCACAGTCCTAGCCCCCCAGGTGTCCTCGAAATCGCCGCCCTTAGCTGTCCATTCTAATGCAGCTTCTGGGTAAACTCGGGGCTCCCGAGAGCGCGCGGGGAGGGGGCGACCCTGGGTTAGAAAAGCCGGGAGTCAAACCTCCCCTGCGGCCCTTCGCAGCCACACCTCCGCTCAAGGCTTCCGCTCGGTACCTGTTTTCCTACAGCCTCTGGGTTTCCCGGTGCCAGGGCTGCTGCTCGCACACCCTCAGGATCGCCGTTCAACTCCCGAGTCTCCCCGACTTAGTGAGGGAAGGAAAGGCCCCCTCCGGAGCTGCTGCCGCCCGCCTGCAGAGAGGGCGGGGTGCGCAGGGGCTGGAATCGGGGGCTCCTTCCCGTGCCTACCGGGCGCAGAGCCGCGATCTTGCCCCGGGACGCCCGCCCCTTCTTTCCTCACTCATCACTTTGGCCTCTCCTTTCTCCTCTTCTCATCTCGCTGCGAACTCCCTGCCTTTACATGCATACATACATGTACACATATGTATGTATGTATGTATGACATGTGGAGAGGGAGCGAACACCTCTGTACTCCCACCTTTTGATTTTTGATCCCTTCTCTACCACTCTGCTTTTCTGTTTCTTGCTCCTCAAAAGAAGAAAACATCCGCTGATATTTTTCTTTTGAATTTTGTTAATAGCGTTGAGAGCCTAGTTCACAGGAACCTATCATTCAATTGAAGGAAAGCCTTGTTGGGTACTTTGCTGTGGGAAAACGCATTCTATTATTTTACACTTAAATTCATTTTCAATTTAGTATGATACACTGTACACCAGACTGTGTGACTTCAAACCTAGTGGAACTTAAAAGAGAAATTTCTTCAAAATTAAAAAGATAGTTATGTATATTGCGCCATTTATGTGAAGAATTCCCCGTTCTTTAAAGCTAACATTTTAGCAATGACCATCTTCCCCTTCCTGATGTCACAGCAGTTATAATGAGCGGAGGGAAACATAGATTTAGATTTAGACCGGAAGTGATCTTAGTGGTCATTTAATTGGGCCCCTTTATTTTGCAAATGAGACAATTGAGGCTCAGAGAGGTTAAGCGTTTGACCAAGATCAGAAAGAGAGAGATGGGATTTAAACCCACCTACTCAGATTCCAAAGCTTTCCACTGTACCCTGCTGCGAGGTGTTCATAAATATGTCATTCCTCTTTTCCGAATTGGTGTTTAGGTGCTTAACAAAGACTTGGTAAATTGACAAACACCCGAAATAGGCCTGCCTTCAAGACTTTTACAGTCTTAGGGGGAGAAAGCAATTAAAAAAAAAGTTTAACTGCTCTCAACAATGAAGCTGCCCCCTCTGAATATTAAAACAAGCCTGAAACATTCAGTAGGGAAAGATTATTACTGTGGCATGACATGACCACAGCCTAACAACTGCCTCCTAGTGACAGAGGCATTTGTCTCATTTTAATCCATTATTTTTCATTTTTTCTTGGAGTTTGAAATTTGCAGAAGGACTACGAAGAACTGAGGTCAAGGGGGGTGAAGTAGGCAACCATTTAGGGCACAACATTCTAGAAGGCACTATATGGCAGTTACTTTAAAATATTATATATATATATACATATTTTAATTAGTTTTTTAAAATTACAATAAAATTTCCAGATATAACCACCCCTTTTCTGGAATTGTAACAAAGAAAAGCAGTAAAGCAAAAAGAATTTATATATTGGTTGAATCTTACAATGTATGGAGCATTCTGCCCTTGTAGTCTCTCACCTCTCCAATGTAAGGAGGAAGGTATGTTTCATTATCTTTTCTCTAGGAACATTATTTAATTAATGAGTCAAATTTCATTTTTGTACTCTTTTATATATGTATATATATGCACATATTTTAATGTCTTTAAAGTCATGTTCTCAATATTTTTTAATAGACCTAGTCTCTTGTGTGGTAGTGAAGACTTAAAACTATATATACCATATACAAGGTTCAATCTCCAAATTTTGCCTAGGGAAAATAAATGAAGTTTCCTGGCTCTCAGTCGCAGTCCTAAAGCTTACTTGTGGTGGCAACTTACCAATTTGGCCTAACTTAAGTGAAGGTCCTTTTGTATTAGTGCAAAATATGAACTTAATACAATATCTTAACTAAACACAATTTTGTTTCCTCTGAGTACTTGCTGTAACCCCATCTAATTGAATAGAACTCTGCCTAATGATCTTCAATTAGCATATGAATTGTTTCTAGCTAAATTTAGGGTTCTTAACCTATTTTGTGTCTCCTAGAATCCCACAAAGCCCTTGGACCCTTCTCAGAATAATGTTTTCAGATGCATAAAATAAACTACATAGAATTACAGAGGAAATTAGTTATATTGAAATAGTTACCAAAATAGATTTTTGAAGAGTTCACAGACCACATAAATATTGCTTCTAAAGTACTTATATGTATGTGAAAAGTTTGTTCTTTTGTGTATTTTAAACATTCCTTTGCAATCTTCCATTTTGAATGAAAAAGCCATGTGATAAGCAAAAATAAATTTCTGTATGGCCTCTCTCACAATGGCCTCAAAATCTGAGTTATTGGTCAAAATTAATGAGATTTTACTGTACATTGCTAACATACATTCACAAAATGTGTAATACTTTTCAATCTCTCCATTTGTAAAAGTCCTTTATAAACAGATAAACAAATTCTGCCAGCTGAAGCATTTTAGTAAAAATACCAAGAAATTAAAAAACAAAAATGGGTCACGGAAAGGAGGGAAGAGTGAGGAAAATGGAAAGCCTGTTTTTTCTTATTTAACTTGTCAAACATTTTTCAGAACTTCTGAAGAATATGCTTTACTTTTTTCCTCTTTTATTACTTTTCAGACCTATAACTTTATCCTTTAAAGAAAAACAAATGAAAGGAATAGGTAGGCTAACTAATGCGATCCATGTTTTTTTTTTTTTCTGTGACCCTTCCAAAATGCAGACCTATGCGAAATTCAAAATTGAATGAGGAACTTAGAGATTGGGTAGTTTTCTAGCAAATAAACATTTTAAGATGTGATTCTTTAAAATGACTTTAAATTTTATGTGTTTAATAACATTTTGAAGCTAATACAGTTGGAAATTATCACCTGATATAGTGCATTAGAGGAAAATTGAGGAGCTTAGTTGTATGATTGGCAATGAACTGTTACTTTAATGTAAATCAAAAAATATTTTTAAAAATGGAAGAATAACATAAGCCTGAAGAAAAATATATAAACTATCCCTGCAAATCAGTTGAAAATCATTTACTTAAATCTATTCATTCCCCAATTAATAAGTAGGCAGGTTAGGTAAAGAAAAAAATTTCTTTAAAAAAAGGACTAAAAATGATCAATTAAGTAACTGATCAAGCTTTCTTATCATCAGAAAAATTCAACAGAGAAACTTCTCTTATTAAAAGTAAGGAAGATAGTCATTTTGAACTCTTCCTTTTTCCTTTTTATTTACCTCAAATCCATCTATGTTCTCCTCCCACTCTCATCCTTTTCACCAGTTTCTGAGAAATCATTTAGTCAATCAAAAACCATTTGGTGCCAGGAAATATGTTGGACACTAGGGATACAAAGACCAAAGGAAAAACTTCAGCCCCTGCCCTCTAGGAGCTTATCAAGTTTTATTAGGAGTTTTATCAAGGAAAACAGTAGGCATACAAGGCTTTGTGCAAAAAGTAGTCTTTTGAGATAAGCTTTTCAGGGAATTTTATGGAATTCTCAGGAGCAGAGGTGAGGAGGAAGTGTGTTCCAGACCTGGGGAAAGCTGTGAAAAGGAATAGATCCTAGAGGCTTGGTGTCAATATGAAGAATAACAAGAAGTCCAATTTATCTGCATCATCGAGTGTGTGGAGGTTTGTTTTGTTTTGTTTTAAGAGCTAGAATGGCAGATTGGAACTAGGTTGCTAAGGGGTTGAAATGTCAAAAAGAAGTTTTTGCTTTTCATTCTAGAGGTAATAGGGAGTCACTGGAGTTGGCTGAGCAGTGAAGTAACACGGTCAGACTTCTGCCTTGAGAAATCTAAGGAATACTTTGGCAGCCATATGAAAGATGGCGTGAAAAGAGAGGAGTAAGAGTAACAGGCCAGTTAGGCAGGGACACTAATTAGGAGTCAGCTGTAGTGGTCCAGGTGAAAGATGATAAGGGGGCTAGCGAGAGGTGGTCCTTCCAGCCCAGACCAGCCTATTCACTCGATCCCATCATTTCTGTCAGTTCCTCTTTGAATCATCATCTTTCTCATCTTCTGATCATCAACTTTTTATTGTTAATCACTTACTTGCTTCTTTGTTATCTCTAAATATGCCCAAGTTCTCACCTTAACCTTTTTAAAAAAAAATCCTTCATTTGATTCTGCTCTCTCCCCCAAGACTTTGCTGCCTTTATCCCTTTCATTGCCAGATTCTTAGGGGGGAAAACAAGGGGTCAGGTTCCTGTGCAACTTGCTGCTTCTATTTCCCCTCTTCCCACTCACTGCTCTACTATTTTTTTAAACTTATCACTCAACCGGAACTGCTGTCTCCAAAATAACTTCTTAATTGTTCACCCTGATGGCCTATTTTGGTTCTCCTCGATCCCAGTGCAGACTTTGACACTATTGACTATCCCATCTTTCTAGTTCCTGGGGTTTTCACAAGATTGATCTCTCTTCCTACCTTTTGGACCACTCCTCGGTCTCTTTTGTTATATCATCACTCAATTCTCTTCCTCTAACAAGAAATGTACCTTAAGACTCTTCTGGACTCCCTTTTTTTATATCCTCTCTTTTGTGAACTTACCAGTTTTTGTGGGTTCAGTGATCATCTCTTTACAGAGATGCCTCTTTTGAGGTAACTACATGGCCCAGTGGATGAGCCTAGAGTTAGGAATAGCTGGTTCAAATCACTTACTAGCTGTGTGACCGAAGTGAAGTCACTTAAACTTCAGTTGCCTCAATTTCTTCATCTGTAAAATGAGGATAATAATAGTTGTTAGGAGAAAATGAGAATATATTTGTAAAGCACTTTGCAGACCTGAAAGTGTTATATAAACGATAATTGTTATTGTTTTGTTATAATAATAAAGACATGAAAAAGAAAGAGAAAAAAACATTTTAGCAAAACTAAGCAGTCCCTCAAACAGATCTAACAGAAGGTGCAAACCCATTGTTCCCCACCTCAGTGATGAAAGGAGGGAAGTCTATTGTCTCTACTCTTCTCTGAGACTGAACTTAGCAAGAGGAAAACCTATAACACTAAGGTCCCTTTTGTATTATGAAAATTAAGAATTAATGATTTAACCATGTTCTTGTCGTTAGTGAATTTAGTACCTAATCAAAACTTATTCCTTTTAGAAGGCAGAATCATTGTTTGCATAAATAGAAAGAAAATCCTGTTGTTAACAAAACCAAGAAACAAGTGTGCCTTCAGTACATCACAGACCAAATAAAGAGAGTTTCCCTTTTATTTAAGAGAGTCCTTAGTTTCCCAGGAAGATAGATCTTCACCAAAGATTTGTGCCAACATTTAATATCAATTTTTTTGTTTGTTTAATTTAAAGTTTATATCTCTAATGAAAATCATATACTTTTGTTTTGTCAACCAGACTAAACCGGTCTGTAACCTGTGGATGGCCAGAGCTGAACAGAGCAGGCTAGAGGTAGGAGAGGAACCAAACAGAAGTTTAATTTCAAAATGAGGGAAATGACTAGCAAGCAAAGAAGTAGACATATGCTGGAGTCTCGCCCTTGTGGGGGGACCCAGTTCAGTGTGACTGAACCTTGATTTATTTACTTGTGACTAGATAAAGAGCCAAACAATGCAGTGTAGCAACAGTAGTGAGGCAAGGTTGTCTAGTGACAACAAGTCCGTTCATAGCAGGGATTCATGTCTGGGCCTGTTGGTGCTTGCTGGAGCTCAGGGATCATGGTTCCAGAAGGTGAGTGCAAAGGATTGTTGTTATGCACAAGCTTGCTTGCTGGGGCTTAGCTCTACTAATAATCTGATATTTCTTTTGTTGCTATGGAATTTTATCTTTCTTTTCACAGTCACTATAAAATGAGAGTTGGAAATTGCTTGGGAGAGAAAGATTTTTCCTTATTAGCAGGAGGAATTCTATCAAAAATCCCTCTCTCCAAGCAGGATGCTTGTATATAAGTGTATTTGGTTAAAGTGGATTGGAATAGAGTGTTTTTCTTTCACAATAATTGTAACTATACAGTATTCAGTTTCATTTCGTTGTTCTTTCCCCTTACTTCCTTGTAGTCTTTATGAATATGAAAGTTTTCCTTACTCTAAGCTTAATTCGCTGTCAGTTCACGTCTCCCAATGCTTCTCTCAGTTCACATTCATTGATCTTATAGTGCAGTAATATTCAATTACATTAATATATCCCAGTTTGTTTAGTCATCCCCTAATTAATAGGCGTCATTGATTTACTTTGATACCAGAAAAGTGCTGCTATGAATATTTACATATAACATATATGCAGAGAGAAAAAGACAGAGACAAGAAGACATAGGAAGGAAATTTCTGTCTTTATCCTGTTTGATTTAAAGTGTGCTGTTTCTGTTCATGGTTAAAATAAATAAAAAATTGCTAAGAACACTCTCCAAAATATTAACCTGCAAAATGTTTGTTACCATAAACTGTTTTCTTACCGGGGGTGGGGAACCTGCAGCCTCGAGGCCACCTGTGGCCCTCTAGGTCCTTAAAGGTTCCGTTTGACCAAATTCAAACTTCACAGAACAACTCAAAGAACTGCACTTGAGGGCCTAGAGGGCCACAGGTGGCCTTGAGGCCACAGGTTCCCCACCCTGTGACTAGACTATCCTACATGAATCTGTGCAATGGTGACAATTCAGTCAGTGGAATAATAAAGCCTTTTAATTACTTAGGCCATTTACTGGCTGCTGAGGACTTCAGCAGTGCAATAGTTCAGCTTGCAAAGAATTAGGGCTGGGGAGAATAAATGCATAACTTGGAAAGCATCCAGAGGATGCTTTTAGGGCAATAAAAGACCTTCATTTCATACCATAAGAATAGGGGCTGTTTAGTTTGTAGATAAGACTTCAGGAGGAAGACATGATAGTATTTGGAAAGGCTGTCTTGTAGAAAAGAAATGAGACTTGTAATTGGTCCCAGAGAATAAAATCAGAATTGCCGATTCTGATGACCACTGATAAATCCTCATTCTCCTTGACTTCTTTGCAGCTTATGTCATTGCTTTTGTCACCCATTTCTTCTTGAATGTTCTGCCTTCTGTTTTTTAATGAAACGTCTTTCCTAGCTCTCCTCAGATCTGTCTGACCACTCTTCAGTCTCCTTTGTGGATCTTTATCTCCATTATCCCTCAAAACTCTGTCCTGGACCTTGTTCTCTTTGTGTTCTCTCCTATCTCATGCAGAGATCTCATCTCTCTTGGGTTCAGTCATCATCTCTCTGAAGGTGATTCCTACATTTATACACCCGGGCTAAGTCTCTCTCCTGAGCTACAGTTCTGTCGTGTCAGTCGTCTATTAGATGTTTCAGACTAGATATCCCAGAACTATCTCAGACTCATCATGTGCACAGAAGAACTCAGACAACCCACCTCTCTTCTAAATTTCCTGTCAAAGGTACCACTACCTTTCCAGTCACTTTGACTCAGAAGTTCATTGTCATCCTCAACTTCTGATTCCCACTCACACCATATATCTAATCTTTGCTAAATCTCGTGATTTCTTTCTCTCCAACACCTCTCACATATATCTACTTCTCTCTGTTCACTTAGCCACAACCCTAGCTCAGGCTCATATTACCTCTTTCCTGGACTATTCAATAGGCTTCTAATTGGTCTCCCCACCCCTACTCTCTCCTCCCTCCAATTCACATTTCAAAGTGATTTTTTTTTCTTCAGTGTAGATCTGACCATGTCACTTCCCTATTTAATAAACAACAGTAGCTCATTATTGCTTCTGAGATCACATATAGTCATCTGAGATAACTGATGACACAGTAGATAGAGCCTGGGCCTGGAGTCAGGAGATCAACTTCAGCCTCAGACACTTACTAGCTGTGTGACCCTGGACGGATCATTTAACCTCTACCTCAGTTTCTTCAACTGTAAAATGTAAATAATAAAAGCACCTGTGTCCGAGGGTTGTTGTGAAGATCAAATCAAAGAGGATAATATTGATGAAAAGCAATTAGCACACCGTGACAGGCACACAGTGGGCACACATAAATGCTTCCTCCCCTTCTGTACTCCTTTCTGCCACGTAAGCCCTCTTCTAACTTGGCCCTCCCTGCCTCTCTAATCATCTCACACTTTACTTCCCTCCGTGCACTTGCGCTCTCTCACATACAACACGAGCTTTCTGTCCCTATATTTTTACACTTGGCACTTGTGCTTCTGATATTCTTCATTCTCACCTCTTAGCTTTCATGGCTTTCTTCATGATTCAGCTCAAATTACGTCTTTTACAGGTCCCCCCAGTTGCTAATACTTTCTCTCTACAATTGTTTTCCACATACTTTGTGTATGTCTTGTAGACATCAGGTCATTTATGTATTGTCTTCCCCATGAAACAGCTTCTTAAGTGTAGCAGAGATCCTGGCCCATAGTAATTGCTTAATAAATGGTATAGACTGCCTAGAACTTGCAGAGATATAGATTTTGGATCAATATAAGGGAAAATATCTATTTTTTGTTATTTTTCTATATAGCATTTACTGAAAAACAAAAACAAAGCTTCCAGCAGGCTGATTTTGGGGGAAAATCAATGACAAATCCCCTATGCCATGAAAGCAGGAAAAAAAAATGAAGTTGGATCAAGTATAATTCTACCAGATTGGGAAAATAAAATGAATCCCCACTTTTAATTGAAACGACCCTTATTTTCTTGGTTGAACAACTGTGATAGTAATGGAATATAAAGATCCCCCTGTATTGGCTTTGTTTTCAACAGATACCTAAGGAGCCCATGTAGAGATTTAGAAGGTCTAGGAACTTGGATGGAAGAAAAATAAATATTTATTTTTACTAACTTCTAACTGAAATTTAACATTTCATTTGATTATTAATTTAAAAGAATATTCTGAGAAAGCGTGCATAGGTTTCACTAAACAGTCAAAGGCAGTCATGATTTAAAAAAAAAAAAAAGATTAAGAATTCCTAGATTAGAACTATCCAAAAGTGAAATGGACTGCCTTAGTACATGAGAATGCTGGATGATGACAGTCTAGGGGTGATTTAGAGGAGATTCTTGTTAGGTACTGGTTGGCCTAGATAACCTTGAATGTACTCTTCCAACTCTAAGATTCTGAGATTCTGGAATTTTCTGGGCCAACATCACTGATTGATGTGTGAGCATTCCAGGGGGTCAGCACTTCCACAGCAATAGCTTTCTCTCCTCTCCTCTTTTCTTCTCTTATCTTTCTTCTCTCTCTTCTTTTCTGTCTCTGTCTCTGTCTTTCCTTCCCCCTTCCCCCTTTCTTTCCTTCTTAATGTAATAAAGTGTTTCCTTAAGGTCTTGTTCTAAGAGAAACTGTTACTCTGGAAGACAGTTGCTGGGGTTGAGTTAGCCTCAACTTCTGTAGCAAGGATTCTGAACCTTTCTTGTGCTGACATCATGGACACCTTTGGCAGCCTGGTGAAGCCTTCTCAGGATAATGTTTTTTCAGTGAATAAAATAAAATACATTTGATTACAAAGGAAACCAATTCTACTGAAAGAGTTATTAAGGTATATGTGAAAAGTTCACAAACCTCAGGTTAAAAACCTCTGTTCTAGAGATAGAACATGAATCTTTTCTGCTATGTCCCCAACAAGTACTTGAAGATTTCTAGTCACAGGGACTTTATTTCTCAAGAATGTGCCTTTTGTGTTGGGGCTACCCTAATTGTTAGGAAGATCTTTCTTATATTGAACTGAAATTTACCTTCTTGTAATTTTTATTCATTGGTCCTTGTTCTGCTCTTTTTTTTTGCTTGTTTGGAGGGCAGTTGGGGCTAAGTGACTTGCCCAAGGTCACATGGCTAGTAAGTGTTAAGTGTCTGAGGTAGGATTTGAACTCAGGTCCTCCTGACTCCAGGGCCAGTGATCTATTCAATGCACCACCTAGCTGCCCCTCTTCTGCTTTTTTAAATGATAGAGCTTTAGATAAAACAAAAATTAAATGAACTCACTTCTTGAAATATACTTGAGTGCCCACCAAGAAACAATCATTCAGTTCCCTGTCTCCCCCAAATACTGGAGACAGAAAATTTTAAATTTCAAAATGTTCTTCATCCATCATTTAAAATGTTTGGTGGTCCATTTCAAAGAACACAAGTCATCATTCACCTAATTAGAACAAATATCTAACAAAAGAGAGAATTATGATTAAACAATTTAAAAGTGCCTAATGATCAAATTCTACAGCTTGGTTTGTTCAAGCAGGCCAGACCATGTGTGTACACATGTACTACAGTCCTTTTGCTGGTACTTGGAAGGTGCTAAAAAAGCCCTTTGTGACTAAACATAATATCTCCCTTTTACCAATTATCATAGTGTGTACAAATATTCACTAATAGAATCCCTCCTAAAAAAGACTTCTTAAAGAGGCAGAGAGTTTAACTAGGGCAAATCATCAAATTATGCCTAATACACTGGCTAATTAATGTTAGCAGAGGTTTGTTTGTGTGGTTAAATACATTGCACTTCACCCCACTGCTAACTAACAAAACATAGGACCCTATGGAAATGAGACATAGAATAGGAACGTTTTAGCTGGAAGGTTGTTTTTGGTTCCTTTCCCTTAAATTCTCCAACCTTCAGGGACAGAAACTCCCACCCTTGGGGCGGCTAGGTGGGGCAGTGAATAGAGCACCAGGCCTGGAGGCAGAAGGGCCTGAGTTCAAATTTGGCCTCAGACACTTGACACTTACTAGCTGTGTGACTTTGGGCAAGTCACTTAACCCCAACTGCCCTCCAGAAAACAAAAATCAAAAACAACAAAAAAAGAAACTCCCACCCTCTTTCAGGCCCACCCCAGACTCTTGTTCCTTAGAAAGAGGAAGTATGAGGAACTTTGGGTTGGTAGCTCAGCATTGGATCTGTTTTGCCATTGTGTTTCTCTGATAAAGTTTCCTAGGAAATGCAGTCCTGCTGGATTTCCACTGATGATTTGTTTACCTGAGTCTCTGACAGTTGCCTGTCACTTGACTCTTTGCAATTGGTTTGTCCTAACTCTGCTTGTATACACTTCCCGGAGCTCAGACTGAATTTGAACCTTTTTGCTACAGTATCTAATCCCTGCTTATCTCTGTACACCTGGGTTGATTTCTAAGTTTTGGATTTAGCCCTGCTTTTGACCTCAGTCCCCAAATGTCTACTCTCAGAAAACTGACTCCTAGCCTCATTCTTTTTTTCCTCCCTTTTCACAGCCTTGACCTTCACCCAACCCTAAGGTACATTTGGGTAGCAAGGCAAATATATTGGTGCACTTGAAATTAGGGGGATATGAATTCAAATTCTGCCTCAGTCACTTACTTAGCTGTGTGACGCTGGATGAGTCACTTGGGGGAAGTGAGGTGGTGTAGTGGATAAAGTGCCAGGCCTGAAGTCAGAAAGATTGATCTTTCTGAGTTCAGATCTGGCCTCAGACACTAACTAGCTATGTGATCCTGAGTAAGTCACTTAATCCTGTTTGCCATAGTTTCCTCATCTATAATGAACTGGAGAAGGAAATAGCATACCACTGCAATATCTATGCCAAGAAAACCTCAAATATCGAGGAAACTTCTTAACAGATAAGGTATGCAAAGCTTTATGATATTTCTTTTATTATTATTATTCTCACATGGAAGAGAGATAGACTATTATAGGTCCATAGTGAAATGATTCCTACAAAACAGTTATGTTGATTAGACTCTAATCTTTAAAATAGGCACCAAATTATTTGACCTTAGGAATTCCTGCATTAATTCATTTTAAAACTTTAGGAGAAAAATGTGTTATATGAGGAACATTCCTGAATACTTAACAGAATTTCTACATCTGCAATCTCTATTCTTTTAAGTATTATAATATCACCTGGAGGCTTTTGATCTATATTCATAGGGAGAAAAATGAGCAAAGTTTGACCGACTTCAGAAGACCAGGCATCAGATGAATTGGATGTAGATGTAAGTAGCAGAAGCATTAGAGAAAAAAAAAATTGTTGAGGTCAAGACATCACTTCATAAATCTTTATTTCATACCCTAAACACTTCTCAATCCTCTGCAACTCATCGAAGATCAGAGACTCAGCAATTTTCCCTGGTTACAACCTCCCCACTGGTCCTGGCTTCCCTTTCATGCCCCTGGCCACTTTAAAGACAAAAACAGAAGTCTGTGTTGAGTTCTATAGGCAGAAACCAACTTATTTTGAAATTGTCTTTCATGTCTACAAATGGGAAATAGTGCCTACCCAATTACAGAGACAATCTTAAGAGCGATTGAAAATATGAAGTTAATTTGTTTTTAAAAACTACTATTTTGGGCTCCGAGTTGAAAAATGATTGTGCCCTGTTTTGACTCCATATCTCATATATTTTGTTTTTAACTCTATAAACTCAAAAGTAGTTGCAAAAATCAGCTTACTTTTAAGTGCTCTCTCTTTTTTTAAACTAAAAAATTTAAAGCCTTTGATCAAACTTTCCTTTGTGTTTTCTCTACAGAACTACTCCTTTCCACATATATAGCCTGGAGTTATATTGTCCAGAAGATGAGGCGATGAGGCTAAAGTGTTCACTGTTGGTAACAAGAACTAACCTCTGGCTGATTTCAGGATATTTATAATTTCTCTGCATGTACGTCTGGAACAAGAGAAACCACATAGCATAGCATAAGGGGCAGTGGATCTGTAGATAGGAGAAAGCTGAGTTCAAATCCTGTCTCTGACATTTATTAGCTGAGTGACTATGAGCATTATTTAACCTTCTGAGCCTCAATTGCCTTATCTGTAAAAATGGATTTCATAAAAGGTTTATAGTAAAGGACAAATGAAATACTATTTTTTAACCCTTTAAAATTTTAAACTTTAGGGGGCAGCCAGGTAGCACAGCGAGTAAGAGCACCGGCCCCAGTGTTGGGATGACCTGGAGATCGAATCGTGGGCTCAGATACTTAGCACCCACCCAGAAACACCTGGCTGTGTAACCTTGAGCAAGTTACTTAACCCCAATTGCTTAGGGGTGGCCAGGTGGCTCAGCGAGTAAGAGCACCAAATCCCAGCCTCAGACACTCAGCACCACACCCAGAAGTAACTGGCTGTATAACCTTGAGCAAGTTGCTTAACCCCAATTGCTTAAAAGAAAAAAAAAACTTTAAAAATGCTACACAAATGTCAACTATTATTCACAAATACCTTGAAAAAATAATTACTTTAAAAATTTTGTCCCTTTCTCCCCTACCTGCTTCTATTTTCAACTTCTTTTTTTTTTTTTACCGTTTTTCTTTGCCTTTCACTCTTTCAATTCCTTGACTCTTTCTACAATTGTTCATCCTGCTCTCTTCCGTTATCTTTCTTTGCCTTCTTGTAAACCCATTTTATAATTTTGTCCGGACCTTGGGACTAGTGGAGGGGACTGATGTAACTCATAAGCAAGCCCCTCCAGTGCTGGGGGAGAGTTGTGAAAGGAAGCCTGGGAGTCCTCCACAATTGTCAGTGGGACAGCAACAGAGTTGTTGGCCCTGTGGGAACCAGAGAAAGGAAATTTGCAAAGGTCAGCTGTTACAAGATTTTGTGCACTCCAGTTCCAAGGCTGTGTGGGCATATCTTGCATAAGACATATCAAAGTGGATTGCTGCTGAAAATTAATGTACAGATAGAATCTGGTGATTTTTCATTTCTTCCGTGCTCCATCTCCTTTCCCTGAAAGGTAAATCTGATATTTCCCAAGAGGTAGTATTAAGAAGTTGTTTACCTTTCTGTGCTTAAAAGTTTGTCCATTAAACCAAAAATTGTGATAAAAGCAATTAACCACTCTTAATGCTATTCTTTTTTTTTATTATTATTCAGATACAGTTGAGAGGAAACAATTGCAGAGCTTCCCAGAAGAGAAGAGAGAATGAATTAAAACTATATTTTTATCAGAATGCAATCTCAGTCTGGGGGCTCAAATCTACAGAAGACTATTATCTATCTAGTCACAATTACAACTTCCCAATATATAAGAAATATTTTTACTAGGATTCCTCTAGGCAAATAGGTCAGTAATATCTGGGGTAGTGATTGGGTGTAGACATTGAGAAGTGGCAACTGACATTTTTTCCTAATCTTCCAGAGTCTGTTTTGAGAGCAAAGCTATTTCCTTAAGGGGAAATGACTAAGGAAATAAAATCACATTAAAAAGGGAGGATTAGGATTAGTATATAACCTGGAGAAGGACATGGCAAACTATTCCACTATCTTTACCAAGAAAACCCCAAATGGGGTCACAAAGAGTCTAACAAGGTTGAAATGGCAGAACAGCAAAAGCATATGTCCACAAAAATGTAGGGGGTGGAGAAGAGTACCAGATGGTTCTGCCTGCCTGCTTGCCAGCTCAAGTACCACCACACAGCTCTTAGACTCATATGGTGTAAACTATAGAACCTTTTCATCTTGGCTATTTTTTTAGGCAATCGGGGTTAAGTAACTTGCTCAAGGTTACACGGCCAGTTATTTCTGGGTGTGGTGCTAAGTATCTGAGCCTGGATTTGATCCCCAGGTCATCCCGACACTGGAGCGGGTGCTCTTACTCACTGAGCCGCCTGACTGCCCCTTTGGCTATTCTTTAGCTCTCCAGGTTATGATGCCCCTTCTAAAATGTGGTGCCCAGAACTGAAAACATTATTTCAGACATGGTCTGACCATAACAGAGTATAGAAGGACTATCGTTTCCCCAGTTCTAAATACCGTGGCTTTCAAGGCAGGTTAATTTTGCGTTAGCTTTTTTGGTTTCCATAGGATGTTGTTGACTTATGTTGAAGTTGAAGTCCATCCAGAAAAACCCACTTGTTTTTATGTGAATTGCTATTAGAGTCATCTTGAATCCTGACTCTGCTATCTGGCGTGTTATCTATCATCAGTGTCTTGAAGTGTCAGGAGCAGACCTGACACTGGGCCTCCTGTGAGTTCAGGTTTGAATGGTTAACCAAAGGAGGTTTTCTTTGTTCTAACATAGCTATAATATGCAATAAGGGTCGTAATAGTAATGGCATTTAAAGATCCCCCTGTATTGGCCTGGTTTTTGGATTGATTGTGTTAAAACCCAGAGCTTGTGAATCCCACTTGTGGGATGGACTTGTTGATGTGAAAAGAGAGGAGCTGCTGATGCAATTTTAGAGAGACACAGGAAAAGAGAGAGGCAGAAGAACGTTTTGGAAGCAGCATCTTGGAGGCAGAGAGAGACAGAGAGGATTGCTGAGGGCCAGTTTGAATTGCCCAGGACTTTTGAGAGCTGCCACCCAGAGCTGCCAAGGACTGAGGAGACATGGCTGTTATGCTGGTACTTTGTCTGTTTTGATGTGGTTTTGCCAGATTTGTCCACTGGTGAAGGACAATGCTGTTGTTGCAGAGGTCCTAGAACCTGGCTGTTGGTTCAGAGCACCTGAGACTGTTCTGCAGACAGAGAATGAATTAATGAAGACACTGGCAATGTATCTTGTGGCCTTCCTAAGCTTTGTCTCCCCAGGAACAAAGATTGCTGAGAACTTGCCTCGGGTCAAGATGAAGAAAAGACCTCTCTTTGGGTATTAAATGCTGTGCTTAAGCTTGTTGTAACTCTGGGGTAGATGGCCTCTTCAGTTGTAATCCAAGGGTGGGAAACTTTTGACTTTTTTGTGCTCTGTGATTGAACAAATGAATGTACTTTACTTATGATTGGAAACTAATCTCCATTTGAGAAGAGGGGCTTTGTGGTTGACTAAATAAATGTACAGCCTATGGGTGGAGTAGTACTTAGAAGAGGGTCTTTGGGATTGACTAAATGAATTATAATGTCCAGGGGTGGAGTAGTACTTGGAGATTAGTGAATTATACTTGGTGAATGCTGTATTTTGAATGATGCTATATTTTGATTTTCTCTGTTCTTAATTTTTCACGGAATAAAATGGAGAGCACCTATGCTGGTATTCTGAACCTTGGGAAGTTGCCTTTGCTTGGCATTACAGGGTTCAGTGGCACTTAGCTTCCATAGGTGTCCCTCTCCCTCCCCTACCCTGTCTCCATATGGAAATGTCAGGTTAGTTAGTATTAAAGCAGGGCAACTCACATGGTGGTTCCCACATGGATGGGACCCTAAGGTGCAAAAACTGGATGCTGCTAGGAAGCTGTATTAAGGAAGGTACAGCTTCAGGCATTCCCCTATCCAGAGACCAATAAAATCCTAGCTTCATGGCCTTTGCCTTTTCTTAACCCATGTTATAGAGGGAGTGTATGTCCAATCACAAAGGTCATAATTAGTCACTGCTTTAACAAGAGATCTAAAAGCTAAGTTGTTATCCTTTGTGATAAAAGTTACCATGAAAATTATTGTAGTTCTATTATTTTCACTCTGCATTGGTTCATGTAAGTCTCTCAAGGTTACTTGAATACGTCACATTCTTGTGTCATAATGGTATATCATTACATTCATGTATCACAATTTCTATAGTCATTCCATATTAATGGGCACCCAGTTTCCTGCCCATTCTTTGCTATAAAAAATAGTAATGATATATATATGCACATATATACATATATATATATACACACATATACACATACACACAAATGAGTCCTTCCATCTCTTTTATTTATTTATTTTTTTATTAAGCAATCAGGGTTAAGTAATTTGCTCAAGGTTACATGGCCATTTATTTCTGGGTGTGTTTCTAAGTATCTGAGCCCAGATTCGATCCCCAGGTCATCCTGACACTGGGGCCGGTGCTCTTACTCACTGAGCCATCTGGCCACCCCTTTCCCCTCTCTTTTAAGCCTTCTTGGGGTATATGCCTAGGGGTGGTATTTTCATACTGAGACATTTTAGTGACTTTTTGGGTATAGTTCCAAATTGCTTTCTAGAATTGTTGAATGAATTACCTGCTGCAGCAACAGTTCATTAATGTGTTATTGTCCCACAATCTCTAACAATTGCCATTTTCCTTTTTGTCTCTGTCAATCTGATAGGTGTAATGTAGAACATCAGAGTTGTTTTGATTTGATTTCCTTAATGATTTATTCACGTTTGATAACTTCCTTTTTTTTTTTTCATTTGAGAACTACCTGTTCAGATCTTTTGACCACTAATTTTTTAAAGAAATTGTTCTGGTTCTTATATAGGGTATTTCAGAAGACAGTGCAGTTTTAAGCTTTAATAGCTTAAAGCTGATGTCCCCAAAAGCTTAAAACTCGATTAAGATTTTTGAGATATTCTGTATATTTGTATCATTTGTTCATGTCTTTTTTCAAATCCAAGTTGATTTTTTATTTCCCTTTTGCATTGTTCTTTTTAGATAACTCCCCTGTTTTCTTCACATTTGAATTTCTCTTTTTGTGACTGCAACATTTCACGCTTGAGAGTTTCCTTACACACCTAGAACTAACTTCTTCCTTGAATTTTAGTCTCCAGGATCCTACCTATCCCAAATGAGGCGTGAATGTCTGTAATGGGAATGGGAATTTGAAGATCTTCCCTGCTTCGAAAGTAAACTCTGCCCCCTAATAGGCTGAATGCAGTCACATGGAACCTGTAGTGATAGTTTGCTGAAGGGTAGAGCAGAGCCACAGAAAGCTGGGAGTCAGAGCTAGAGAGACTGTGGGAGAGAGAGGAGCTCAGGGAAGGAGATAGAGAAGTTCACGAGTAATTATTGATCTTATATTGGTTTGTGGGAAGGCTAAAGGATGCTGTGGCTCTCTGTGTTGTCAGGGTTTATTAGCTTCTTTGCTACTATGATGGAAGTGGCTTACTGGTTTTGGGATTTGGTTTTCGGGTTTCTAAATAAATGCTTTGCTTCTGTCCTCTCTATAGAGAGTTTGTTATATTTTGAGATTGAACACCATGGGGGAACATTAATATTTGTAGTCATGGTCTTTATCATGATTGTGGGTGCTGTAAATATCTCATTGGTGCTACTATGTCAGATGATTTCTAGATTTACTCTCTCTCCACTAAAACAAATTCTAAGGTAAAAAGATTCCTTCTTATGTATACCCCTCCTTTTGTAGCCCAAAACAACCTGTTTGTATTTATTGATGTGAATCAGACCTAGAGTAAAATTTTTCCTTGTTTATGCCTCTATCTTTTGAAGGAACAAGTTATTAAGGCAAAATCAAGAAATTATTGGGTAATCTGGAGAACTTAAGCAGATTTCCAGATAGTTGAATCCCTTTATTATCACTACATCATGTCTCTGTGCCTGGCTTATGATTTATTTCTTGAAGTCTTCATCTCTTTCTCCATTCTGTCTAGGTAATCTATAGTATGTTACATTAACAATCTTCTGTTGCTGCATCCTTTGATCCTTGCTCAAATATTCTCCACTGTGACTCCAACTCTCTGGTCCCTGAATTTCTTTGTATATGCACACCTTTTTATGTAAATATTTTATTTAAAAAAATTAATATATTTTAATTTTTCCCCAATACATGTTAAAACAATTTTTTTAACATTTGGGTTTCTTTGAAATTTTGAGTTCCAAATTCCTCCCTCTCTCCCCTCCCATCTTTCTGAGACTGTAAGCGAAATAGGTTATACATATGCAAACATATAAAACATTTTCATATTAATCATTTTGTACAAGACTCAAATAAAAGAAAAAAAGAATGAAATAATGTGAAAAATAGCATGATTCAGTCTGTATTCAAACAGTATCAGTCCTTTCTCTGGAGGTGAATAGTATGCTTCATCATTAGTCCTTTGGGACTGTCTTGGATCATCATGCTGCTGAGAATAGCTAAGTCATTCACAATTCCTTCATCATACAATATTGCTATTACTGTGTACAATGTTCTCCTAGTTCTGTTCACTTTACTTTGCATTAATTCATGTAAGTCTTTCCAAGTTTTTTCCAAAATCATCCTGTTTGTCATTTCTTGTAGCACAAGAATATTCTATCAAAATCATATATCATGACTTGTTTAGCCATTCTCCTATTGATGGGTATCCCTTCAATTTCTAATTCTTAGCTACCACAAAGAGAGCTGCTATAAATATTTTTGTACAAGTAGGTCCTTTCCCCTTTTTTTGGATGCCTTTGGAATATAGACCTAGAAGTGGTATTACTAGATCAAAGGGTAATGCACAGTTTTATCTCCTTTTGAGAGTAGTTCCAAATTGCTCTCCAGAATTGGTTGGATCAGTTCACAATTCCAGCAACAGTGCATTAGTGTCAGTTTTCACACATCCCCTCCAACATCCATCATTTTCTTTTTTTGTCATATTAGCCAATCTTATTGATGTGACATGGTATCTTAGAATTGTTTTAATTTCCATTTCTCTAATCAATAGTGATTTAGAGCATTTTTTTCATGTGACTATAGATAGTTTTGATATCTTTATCTAGAAACTGCCTGTTCATATCCTTTGATCATTTATCAGTTGGGAATGACTTATATTTTTATAAATTTGACTCAATTCTATATATATTTGAATAATGAGGGTTTTATCAGAGATATGTGTTGCAATGCAATTCCCCTCCCCCCCAGTTTTTTGCTTTCCTTTTAATTTTGGGTTTTGTTGGTACAAAATCTTTTTAATTTTATTTATCAAAATGATCTGTTTTTCATTTTCTAATGCTTTCTATATTTTCTTTGGTCCTAAATTCTTTCCTTATCCATAGGTATGACAGATAAACTATTCCTTGCTCTTAATTTGATTATGGTATCACCCTTTATGAGTAAATCATGTTCCCATTTTGACCTTATCTTGGCATATGGTGTGAGAAGGTGGTCAATACCCACTTTCTGCCATACTTTTTTTCAAGCATTTTTTGTCATATAATGAGATTTTTATACAAAAACTTTAATCTTTGGGCTTATCACAGTTTACTGTAGTTATTCGCTGTCATATAATGTATACCTAATCTATTCCACTGATCTACCACTCCATTGTCTTAGGCAGTACATACCTTCTTAATGCACAATATTACTCTTACATCTACCTATCTCCTCCTCCATGAGCTGTATCTATTCACTGAATTAATTTCATCTTGTGGGAAATCCACAGCCTTTGACTGCAGAATGGAATTTCAGGCTGATAGTCATGTACACTGATCTATATTGACTTCAAAGAAAATTTCTAAAACATAAGTCGTTTCTTCACATGCCTGTAAAACCTTTAGAATTTCATTTCAGGCAATTAATTTTTATTTCAAAAATGAACTTTGAAAAGAAAATCAAAAGCACTTCTTCCTAGTGTGGAAAGGGCTGTATTAAGTTCAAAGAGGAATGATAAGAAACGGTGTTACTCTGATGACTACAACCCAGGTCGACAGCAGGCTATTTGTCTTATTCTTTTCTTTTCCCGTCCTTTCTCCCCCACCCCCCAACAATTGAACCCTATATTTCCACTCCCCAACTTCTTTCTTCTCTCTCGTTTCTATGTGGAACTGAAGTAGGTACCTATATAATGTATTTCCTTATCCAAATGTATACATATTTTCATGAAATACATACATATATGTGTATTTTGTTCATTATAGTGTAAATTCCTACAGAGAATCAATGACAGCATCACAGTAGAACGATAAATCAAAAATAAAATCAGTACGATCTTGGAGTCAGATGATATGTGTTTAAATCCTACCTCTGCTATTCTGAGATCATCTGTGTGATCTCTGGCAAAGCTCTTAACATTCCATAGTTTCCATATCTATAAAATGAAGGGCTTGCTTTAGATGACCTCTGAGTTCCCTTCCAGCTCAAAATCTATGGTTTTCGTATTCTTATTTCATCTTTATATCCCCAGCACAATTGAAAGTACTAATTGCTACTACTAGCAAAAACTAGAAAAATAATCACTCACTAAGTGTTTATTAAGTGTTTTCTGTGTGTGCAGCATTTTGCTAAATGTAGGGATACAAAAAAAATGCAAAACCAAAACAATATTTGTCCCTGCCCTGAAGGAGTTCTCATTCCAAAAGAAGGGAGATGTAAAGTACATATAAGATGTATCTACATGAACATATAGGTAGATGCACTCACACACACACACACAAACACACAGGAAAGAGAGAAAGTAATTTCAAAGAGAAGATGCTAGCAGCTCAGGAGACCAAGAAAGGGCTCTGGTAAAAGGTGGGACTTGAGCAGAATCTTGAAGCATTGTCAGGAAAACTTGAGGAACAGATGAAGAAGAATAGTGGGTGTTCATACGTTGAGGAACAATTGAAAAAACTAATTTGTGAATGTGATGGAACATTATTGTGCAATAAGAAACCGCAACGATAAGGAATTTAGAGAAACATGGGAAGCAGGTAAACAAGCCAGAATAATATACATAATGACTCCTAGTAATGTAAATGATAAAACATGAAAAAAGTAAATGAAGTCAGAATAAATGGAATAAATGACCTATATTGGTTCCACCCATCCTCATTGGTAGAGGATGTAGGGATTATAGGTAGGTGATGCTTATGCTGAAAGATATGATCGTGTGTTGGTTTTGCTTGAC
The DNA here is from genome assembly GCF_028583685.1 of Petaurus breviceps papuanus. NCBI lineage: Eukaryota > Metazoa > Chordata > Mammalia > Diprotodontia > Petauridae > Petaurus > Petaurus breviceps. The sequence goes on from NW_027185653.1 coordinate 996,582, forward strand.
TGTTTTATTGTTCAAAGGGAACAGAATTTGTGGGCAGGAGAATATATCTATGAAAAGACTGTGGTTTTAAAAACAAATGGCATCAATAAAACTTTTTAAAGTGCGTGTTGTATTACTTTGAATTTATCCCATAAATTGTGTTTTAAATTGCTTAGTCAATTTAAAAATCAGGTGAGTGTAATGTTATATTACAAAATCCACACTCATAACTTCATCCTCTGAAAACTGAACCAATCAACTAAACAAACAAAAAACTCTCCAGTAAATTAAGTTCCCTTGTAGTTGCATGTTACACTTGATTATTTGTTTCAGGGGGTTGTTGTATTGACTTATTAGAAAAAAAATACCTCTCGCTATTTTAATGTGTGCTAAAGGTATAACATGAAAAAGAGCCTGTCTTTCTGGGTAGGACTCCGATTTGGGGACTTGGCTCCTCATTTTATAGTAAAAACAAACTAGACTGAAAAGCCTCTTTCCTTTAACAACCATCTTGAAGATTTGCTATCATAAATATGGCTTAGTTGGTTAGGATATAGATAGGCTCCAAAGGACAAATTCACAGATATAGGATAAATGTGGCCAGAAAGGATGGGGAGAGGGAGAGGAGGGAAAAGTTCAAGCATCAGGTGATACCAGGTAGTTTAAGAAAGTAGTTGGCAATTGGAGAGAACAAGCAGCAGATAGCAGAGACTCAGTCATGGGTTCTGGGTTTGAGATTCAAGATTCTAATTCCCAGAAGAATTTAAGGGAAAAGATAGAACCTTGGTAGGACTCAAGTCTCAGAGGAAGCTGGGTATGAGGCAGGAATCCATATACTCCAGTAGAGGTATTAGACATACACCCAGTTATAGGAGAATAAGACTGTTTCCAGTTAAAAGCGAAGTCTGACTGCTACTGGGGATTTGTGTTGGGATACAGGGTAGGGGGTAAATAACTACTAATCAGCCCTAGGGCAGCTGGTGGCTATGTGGTACAGTGGATAGAGTGCCGTCCCGGAGTCAGCAAGAGTCATTTTCATGAGTTCAAATTTGACCTCAGACACTTCGTAGCTGCGTGACCCTGGGCAAGTTACTTAGCCCTGTTTACTTCAGTTTCCTCATCTGTAAAATCAGCTGGAGAGGGAAATGGCAAACCGCCCAAGTATCTTTGCCAAGAAAACCCCAAATAGGTCACTTTCTGACATGTAGGAAGTCTGAAATGTCTCAAACAAAGAACAAAATAAATCAACTACAAGGCTGGGAATCAAGCAGATCTTTTCACCATGAGTACAGGAATCCCACAGTCCTGAGCAGCAACGTTGTTTAAGAAAATAGTAAGCAGGAGTTTTAGTCATGATTCTGCTGCTTTGTGATCTTGAGCCAACTTTCTGGGCTTCATTTTTCTCATCATGAAAATGTTGGAATTCTGAATTTCTTCTAGTTCTGAACTGTATTTTTCTAAAGTAGGGAAGTATTGTGGTGATTAAAATTGTCCAACCTACAATAAAAGAGAATGAGGCAAAGCTCTGAGTCAATGTCACTTTATTAAAGGGTTCATAATCACCTCTAATGAAGCAGACCTCAGATCTTCCTCACAATTTACGATGCTTCCTTCTTTCAGGGCCTTGTTTTTATAAGGCTTGATACTAGATTTGATACCTGAATATTCTAAAAAGGCATACAAAGTACAGGATCCCATTGGTTGATAACTTTCTTTTATTTTTTAATTTAAATTAAATTAAATTAAATTTTTTATCTTTATTGATTTGTGAGTTTACAAGATTCAGTTCCCCTGTTCTTTGAGTATCAAATTTTCTCCCCGTCCTTTCCCTCTACCCCCCCCCCCACTGGAGGCATAAAATCAAGTATAGGATCTGCAAATAGTTTTACATTAGACATTAGTCAGGTTATAAAGAAGAATTGTATCTGATGGAATGAACAGTGAAAAAGAGGAAACAAAACCAAACAAGAAAAAGAAAAGGATCCGGTAGTTTGCTTCAATCTGGATTCAAGCTCAGTTCTTTCTACTTCTTTCTCTGAATGTAGACATCTCTCCATCATGAGCCTTTGGGATTGACTTATAACCCTGCATTGCTGAGAAGAGTCCAGTCTATCAAAGTTGGTTGTCACACATACACAAATTGTGTCTGTAATTGTGTACAGATTTCTCCTGGCTCTACTCTTCTTACTCAGCATCAGTTCATATAAGCCACTCCAGGTAAATATGAAGTCCATCTGCTCTTCGTTTCTTATAGCACAATAGTATTTCATTACATTCATATACCATAACTTGTTCCTCCATTCCCCAATTGATGGGCATCCCCTTAATTTCCAATTCTACACCAGCAATGCTTAAGTATTCCAATTTTTCCACATCCTCTGCAGCATGTATCATTTTCCTGTTTTGTCATCTTAGCCAATCTGACTGGTACCTCCAGATGTGGTGCCTCCAGATGTGGTACCTCAGAGTGGTTCTGATTTGCATTTCTCTAATCAATAGTGATTTAGAGCATTTTTTCATATGCTTACAGATATCTCTAATTTCCTCCTTTGAGAACTGCCTGTTCATATCCTTTGACCATTTATTAATTGGGGACTGACTTGTATTCTTATAGATTTGGCTCAATTCTCTGTATATTTTAGAAATTAGGCTTTTTATCAGAAACATTGGTTGTAAAAATTCTTTCCCAGTTTTCCACTTCCCTCTTGATCTTGGTTACATTGGCTTTGTTTGTACAGAAGCTTTTCAATTTAATGTAATCAAAGTTATCCATTTTGCATTTTTAATGCTCTCTAATTCTTGTTTGGTCATGAAGTCTTTCCCTCTGACAGGTAAACTATTTCTTGCTTTCCCAGATTGCTTACAATATCATCTTTTACACCTGGATCATGGATCCATTTAGATTTAATTTTGGTATATGGTGTCAGATAATGATCTATGGCCAATTTCTACCATACTATATTCCAGTTTTCCCAGCAGTTTTTGTCAAATAGTGAGTTCTTCTTCCAAAAACTAGGGTCTTTGGGCTTATCAAAGAATAGATTATTATAGTCATTGACTGCTGAGTCTCCTGTACCCAATTTATTCCATTGATCTAGTACTCCATTCCTAAGCCAGTATCAAGTAGTTTTGATGACTGCTGCTTTATAATATAAATTAAAATCTGGTATAGCTAGGCCACCTTCCCTAGCATTTCTTTTCATTAATTCTCTTGATATTCTGGAACTTTTGTTCTTCCAAACGAATTTTGTTACTATTTTTTCCTAGGTCTATAAAGTAATTTTTTGGTAAATTGATTGGTATGGCACTAAATATGTAATTTAATTTAGGTAAAATTGTCATTTTTATTATATTAGCTCCACCCAGCCATTAGCAATTGAGGTTTTTTCAGTTAGTTGGATCTGACTTTATTTGTGTGAGAAGTGTTTGTACTTGTGTTCATACAGGTCCTGTGTTTGTTTTGGCAGGTAGATTCCCAAATATTTTATAATGTCTACAGTAACTTTAAATGGGATATCTCTTTCTATCTCTTGCTGTTGGATTTCATTAGAAATATATAGGAATGCTGAGGATTCACATGGGTTTATTTTATATCCTGCAACTTTGCCAAATTTATTTATTCTCTCAAGTAGTTTTTTACATGATTCTTTAGGATTCTCTAAGTATATCATCATATCATCTGCAAAGAGTGATAGCTTGGTCTCTTCTTTGCCTAATTTGATTCCTTTAATTTCTTTTTCTTCTCTAATTGCTGCTGCTAACATTTTTAATACCAGATTGAATAAGAGTGGTGATAATGGACACCCTTGTTTCACCCCTGATCTTATTGGAAATGCTTCTAGCTTATCCCCATTACATATATTTGTGGATGGGTTTCAATAGATGCTAGTTATTAGTTTAAGAAAGGCTCCATTTATTCCTATACTTTCTAGTGTTTTTAATAGGAATGGATGTTGTACTTTGTCAAAAGGCTTTTCTGCATCTATTGAGATAATCATGTGGTTTCTGCTAGTTTTGTTGTTGATATGATCAATTATACTGATGGTTTTCCTAATATTAAAACATCCTGGCATTCCTGGAATAAATCCTACCTGATCAAAGTGTTTTATTTTTGTGATAAGTTGCTGTAGTCTTTTTGCTAATATTTTATTTAAAACCTTTGCATCTCTATTCATTTTTTTAAAGCAGTTGGGGATAAGTAACTTGCTCAAGGTTACATGGCTAGTTATTTTTTGTGTGGGAGCCAAGTATCTGAGGCCGGAACCGATCCTGGGTCTCCCGACACTGGGGCTGGCGCTCTTACTCACTGTGCCCCCTGGCCACCCCAGCATCTCTGTTCATGAGGAAAATTGGTCTATAATTTTCTTTTTCTGTTTTATCTCTTCCTGATTTAGGTATCAGTATCATGTTTGTGTCATAAAAAGAATTTGGTAGGACTCATTCTTCACTAATTTTCTCAAGTGGTTTGTAGAGCATTGGACTCAATTGTTCTTTAAATGTTTGATAGAATTCACTAGTAAATCCATCTGGCCCTGGAGATTTTTTCCTAGGGAGTTCACCTATGGCTTGTTCAATTTCTTTTTCTGAGATGGGGTTATTTAAGTAATTTACTTCCTCTTCAGTTAATGTGGGAAGCTCATATTTTTGTACACATTCATCCATTTCAGTAAGATTGTCAAATTTATGTGCTTATAATTTGGCAAAATAATTCCTAATTATTTTTTTTTATTTCCTCTTCATTGGAGGTAGATTCACCCTTTACATTTTTGATGCTCATAATTTGATTTTCTTCTTTCTTTTTTTATCATATTGGCTAAGGGTCTATCAATTTTATTGGTTTTTTCATAAAACCAGCTCTTAGTTCAACTTTATTAATCTCTCCTTTGGTTTTCATTGTTTCTAATTTAGTATTTAATTCCAGATTTTCAGTTTGTTCTTCTTCTAGCTTTTTCAATTGCATGCCCAATTCATTGACCTCCCTTTTCTCTAATTTATTCATGTATACACTCAGGGATATCAAAATTCCCCTAAGAACTGCCTTTGCTGCATCCCACAAATTTTGGTATGTTGTCTCATTATTGTCATTTTCTTGAATGAAGTTACTGATTGTTTCTATAATTTCTTGCTTGACCCACTCATTCTTTAGGATTAAATTGTTTAGTTTCCAATTACTTTTTAGTCTATCTTTCCATGGCCCTTTATTGCATATGCTTTTTTATTGCATCATGATCTGAGATTGATGCATTTAATATTTCTGCCTTTCTTCACTGAATTATGAGGTTTTTATGTCCTAGTACATGATCAGTTTTTGTGTATATGCCATGTACCACTGAGAAGGCATATTACTTTTTATCCGCATTTAGTTTTCTCCAGAGATCTATTATACCTACCCTCTCTAAAATTCTATTCACCTCTTTAACTTCTCTCTTGTTTATTTTGAGGTTGGATTTATCAAGTTCAGAGAGGGGAAGATTAAGGTCCCCCACTAGTATAGTTTTGCTATCTATTTCTTCCTCTAATTCCCTTACCTTCTTCTCTAGGAATTTTGATGCTATACCACTTGGTGCATATATGTTAAGTAATGATATTGCTTCATTCTTGATGGTTCCTTTTAGCAGGATATAGTTTTCTTCCTTATCTCTTTTAATTAGATTAATTTTTGCTTTTGCTTTATCTGAGATAAGGATTGCTACCCCTGCTTTTTTTAACTTTTGCTGAGACATGATATATTTTACCCCAGCCTTTTACCTTTACCCTGTGTGTATCCCTCTGTTTCAGATGTGTTTCTTGTAAACACATATTGTAGGATTATGGTTTTTAGTCCATTCTTCAATCTGCCTCTGTTTTATAGAAAAGTTCATCCCATTCATGTTCAGTTATGATTACTATCTGTCTCTTTCACTCCATCCTATTCCCTCCCCTGTTATGCTTTTATTTTCCTCCCCTTCTCCTTTCCCCTTCTTAAGGGTTTTCCTTTTGACCACCACCTCCCTCAGTATTTTCTTCTTATCAGCCCCATTTTCTTTTCCTCCCTTTCCCCCTTATTTCTTCCCTCCCTTCTAGCCACCCCGCCATTTCGTAGCCCTTCCCCCCTCCTACTGCCTGTAGGGTATGACAGATTTTTATACTTATTGTAGCATGTTATTACTTCTTCAAACCAAGATTGACAGGAACAGATCTCATGCAAAGCTCCTTTCCCTCCCCTCTTTCCCTCTATTATGATACGTTTTGTGTCTCTTCTCGATGGAGTCCTATGCTTAACTGGTTGTGTTATTCCCTCCTTGCACCAGAACCAATGAGGGAAAAGTTCATATAATGCTCATATCCCTCCCTTCTTTCTCTCTATTATATTGTTTTTATACCTCTTTGTGTGGCATAAATTGCCCTTTTCTACTTCATTCTTTTTTCTTCTTCCATTGCAGTCCCTTTGTAGCCCTTAATAAATATTTTTAATTGTCATTTTGTGTAATTTATACTCATACCTTCTACCTCTCTATAAAAAATTTCCTTTTATTAAATAACAGTATGTGAGTGGTTTTCTTGTTTACCTTTCTATGTCTCTCTTGCATCTCATAATTGGAGGTTGAATTTTCCATTGAGCTCTGGCTTTTTCATCAGAAAGGTCTGGAAATCCATTATATTGTTGAATGACCATATCCTTGCCTGGAAGAATATGTTCCATTTTGCTGGGTAGGTGATCCTTGGTTGTACCCAAGCTCTTTTGCCTTGTGAAAGATTGTATTCCATTTCCTCTGATGTTTCAGTGTAGAGGCTGCCAGATTCTATGAGATCCTTACTGTGTTTCCACGATATTTGAATTGTTTCTTTCTGGCCGCTCGTAGTATTTTCTCCTTTACCTGGTGGTTCTGGAGTTTGGCCACAGCATTACTAAAACTTTTCAATTTGGGATCTCTTTTGGGAGGTGACCGGTGGATTCTCTCGATTTCTATTTTACCCTCTGGTTCTAGTATCTCAGGGCAGTTTTCCTTGATGAGCTCTTGGAAGATGTTGTCCAGGCTCTTTTTTTCATCATGATTCTTCAGTAGGCCTATGATTCTCAGATTATCTCTCCTGGATCTGTTTTCCAGGTCAGTTATATTTCCATTGAGATATTTTACCTCTTTTTCTAATTTTTCTTTCTTGATGTTTTGTTTGACTAATTCTTTGTTCCTCATAGAGTTATTCGCTTCAATTTGGCTGATTCTGGTTTTTAGCAAATTATTTTCCTTGGTTAGTTTTTGGAGCTCCTTTTCCATATCACACATTTCTCTTTTTAAGGAGCTGTTTTCTTTATTGTAATGTTTTTCTAATTTTGCAATTTTTATTTTAAAAGAATTATTCTTTTTATCTTCTATCTCTTTAATTTGGTTCAAAGTTCTTTTTGAGCATATCTAAAAATGCTTTCTGTGCTTGAGACCAGTTAGTTCCCTGTTGAAGCTTCAGCTGTGGGTGTGGAAGTCAACACTCTCTCCCTCTGAATTTGCTTCCTCCCTCTCACAATAGTAGTACCCCAGGGTCTTTGTCTTTGTAGTCTGCTTTTTACCCATTTTGAGGCAGGGTCTTAGCCAAGACCTTCCTCTAGGGTTCCTAAGCCTTTACTGTTTAAGGTTTTGCCCTGGGGCAATAATTAATATGTTTTCAGGGTCAGAGAGGGGTATCGGAGCATCCTGGGTTCACTCTACCATCCTTGTCCCTGGAAGTCCAGATAGGGGCTTTTTAAATTTCTGAGCTGTGTACTGGTCGTCCTAGGAATAGCTGCTGCCTTTCCCAGGGGCCCTGCATTTGACTCTTACCCTTCTCTGTCCAGTCCTGGCCCTGCAGTGGTAAGCCTGGTTGGTGGGTCAACTTGCCACCATTTTGATCAGGCCTCGTCCAGGCCTCTGTCTGCACGCCACGGTGTCGGATAACTCTTTCTTCAAGGGCCAAAAGTTTATGCATCAGCTAAAAATGGTTTGTCAGCAAAGGGGGTCTCGGGTTGGGTGAAGGATGAGGCATCTCCACTGACTAGGTGGTCAGCTGCTCATATTGGACGAGAGAGTGAACCGGAGGTATAAAAATAAGTTGGGGGACTTTCCATGTCATTGAGTCACCTCAGCCACGCTGGGCTTGGTCACCATAACAAGAATAAAAAGGGTGGAGGGACCCTAGTTAGCTTCCTATGATTAAGCAAGTAAACTTACAATCTGCAACTGATAGCTATGGCGCCTAATATACAGAACTTATAATTGCTATCCCTATAGAATCCTGGCAAACTGATTAATACTGATAGCAACAGAGTAAGCGTCCAAATGAATTATTTCTCACAGTGTTTTGTTTTGACTTGACTTTTAGGGCAAATTGGGATGCAAACTAGACTTAGGATGTCATTGATATAGGGAACTCTGGGTGAAGGAACCAAAGCTTGTAGGCACATTGTCTGCATTTGTAGTCTTAGAGAGTGGCCTAAACACAAAAAGGTTCAGTGTTTTGCTCTTGGTTATGTGATCAGAGGGGATCAGAATTGGGACTTGAATCATAAAGGCTGGTTTAAACTATTGCTGTCCTACAAGGCAAACTGGAAGAATTACAAAGCAACATTCTAATGAAGATCGATTATTAGAGAAGTGATTAGAATAAGTATGGGTTGGTAACAAACCTCAGTTGCATTAGGCTTAAAATTTAATCTAGTCTTTTAAAGTTTGGTAGGTCGTTGTTTGTTTTGGTTTGGTTTTCTTTTTTTCTTTGTAGGGGGGGGGAGAAGAAGACAAAGGAAGAGTGAGAGGGTTTAGACCTTTGATTTCATTGGTGTAGGATACTTTTAGGGAGGAAACTCTCTTTACCAAAGAAGGCTGGAAACTATTTTGTTAGGTTGCTTAGTTAATTGAGTTGCTTAAGTTAACACAACAAATGTGTTTCAGAGATACAGCTTGAAATCAGGTTATGACTCTGAGCCACTGAGCACCCCTACCCCTCGCTAGAGATTATTTTTAAACTAGGTCAATAAATACTGGGCACCAACTATGGACTATGTGCAAAACACTCTGCTAACCACTGTGTGCTAACCACTAAGAAACATGTAACAGGCTTCCTAGAAGAGTTTATGATATAGTTGTAAAAATATTAAAATGAGAAGATTAAGTAATAAAACCTTAAATGACAAAACATTTTAAAATACATGTATATTAATTTCCTAATGAGTTATGGTATAGACAACGAACACTATAAGTTCTGAGGACAGAGAAATCATCTCTAGAACATTCCTGGGAGGCTTTCGTGGATCCTGAAGTATGAGGAAAATGTAGCTGTTAGAAGGGAATTAGGTGAAAAGGTAGAAAGAATGGGCATTCCAAGAGTGTTGAATGGTATAAGTATTATTTGCAGATGTCATTTAGTAATACTTTTTTATAATTCAGCTGTTTCATTAAAGAACTTGTGTTTCTTTTTCCCCCAGGGGAGAAAAGTCTTATTTCCATCCCAGAGACACCATGCCAATAACTGAAATTTATTGATCATCTTCATGGTCTTGACCAAGACATAACTCCCACCTGGTTCCTCTACCCTAGTGGAAGTTTACTGCAGTGGCAGGTTTAATTAATTAAAGGAGTGAAAGACACTTAAAAGTTGCATCTACAGACCCAAAGTGAGGAACTAAAAAAACGACATTGACAAATGTCAGAGTTCAATAAAAAATGTTGTATGTCTATGAATGGTGTGTGATGCCTGCTTTTTAGCACACTGGGAGCTTGGACTTGTGGGATATAATATATTTTTAAAATTTATTAGTCCAGACGTACTCCATTAAAAAATATTTGAGTACTTATTTCCATGTAGAAGGAAAATCAGTTATTTCCAAATTGTTTCTTTATAAGAATTCAGCTGGCTCAGTTTGAGATTCTGAAAAAGAATAATATAGGAGAAGCTTCTGATCTTATACACAATTTCTTATTGGCTAAACACTAGTTCACTTTACATGTTTAACTCTTCATATTTGTCTTCAATCAGACAAGCTTGGTAGGCATACTGAGGTCAGCAATTTTACTTCCTTAAATGCTCAATTTCAGTTGTGCTATTGCCAATTAAAGATAGGAATGATTGCTGACACACTTTCAGTGATTGATTCTCTGAGAGAGATTGCTGTGGCCTCTTTCTGCAAATACTTTATCTTTTCTTGTTCAAGAGCTCCCTGCTATTTCTTCTTCCTGCCTTTTATTTACTTGGTTTGCAAAATGAAATGTGTTGCTAATGGCTATCCTTGGTGGGATGAATAAAGCACTGGATTTTAAGTCAGAGGACCTAAGTTTGAATCTAACCTCTATTATTTTTTTTAAGCTCTCTTATTTCCTACTTGGGTGACCTTGGGTAAACCAGTTAACTTTTCTGGACCTCATTTTACTCACCTATAAAATGACCTCTGTGCTGTCTTTCAGTTTTAATCTATGATCCTATTCTGAGATGTGAAAAGCAATGGATTTTCAATCCAGGTTGAAGCAAATCCTAAAGGCCAAAGGTCTAAAAAATTCCAAGGTCCACTGAAATCCTCGAGACAAAAGGTTAGGGATTATAGGATGACTGCTGATACCAAGACAAAAATGAAACACTCTTTGACCTCTTACATTTCATTGTGGGTTGGAGTGGGTAGGTAAGGGAATATAGCATATGCACAAATTAATATTATACGATGGAAATTGAGGGAGATAACATTAACTTAGAGGATCAAGATAGGCTTCACTGAGTGTGGGGGGCCAAGCCCACCCAGGGACCCCTGCCCTTCTGTGGCAGAGCCTGAGATAGTGGTAGAGAGGAGCCCTGCCGGCCAGCAGCAGAGCTGAGAAGGAAAAGTTAGGTGAAAAGATAAATAAAAGACTACTTACCCAGAGACTGACAATCATAAACAAGACAGGCTCCAGTATGGTGGAAAACAGAGTCCACTTTATTCAGCTAAGTGTCCAGTATATATAGTGTAAAACTGCATAGTCATCATAAGCCACTGTCTTTGGGATTACACCATTGTCCTAGTTCCCATTCACCTCATACTTGACAGCTGTGTACTCTATCCTTGTTATTAGGGTACGAGTATGGGGCAGGACGTTCCAAACCTCCCTAACCCTCCCTAGAACAGGGTGGAGTGGTCCCAAGGCTTCTAGTTAATATTACATGCTAGTTTCCCCTGAGAACACTGCGAGCCTCCTTGTTCCCAGGCTGAGAGTACATACCACGCTTCTCATGGGGATGTGAAGCCCATGCCTGTGAGCCTTCCTGGGGGATGGGGAACCAATCCTAAACTGTTTAGCGGGGTCTTATGCTGGGAGGGCTTATTCAGCCATCATGGTCAGAGTCGCCCTGGCTGTGGTCCTCCACAACTGAGGAAATAACACCTGAGCTAAGCTAAGAGAAGTGAAAGCATCTGAAGGGCAGAGAAAAGAAATGCATACATTGCATGGGCATGTTTTGCAGAAATGCTGATGGAATATGTGTCCAGTCTTGAGTCAGGGGAATAACTGGCACTCCAGCTTATCTAGAAGGTCAGTGTCCCTTTAGATATGGACAGTTTAGCTGATTGGAAAGGGGAGGTGGAAAGGAAAATATGGAAGAAGTGTGTCTGCTTCCAAGCATTTGTTTGCATGTGACTGACCTGAGTACTTGGAAAGTAATAGCTGGAACCTTCTTGGTGGTTACAGGATACATTTCTATTTTTTTAATTATGGTATAGATAGCAGAAAAATTGATTTTGGCTTATCAGCTTGAGATAGAGGTAGATGATCCCAATGAGGATTATGCTTTGAACCAACACAGGATAGCTGAGCCAAATGCAATTGAGCATAGAGCTAATAGAAGAACTCAAAGCTGAAAATTGATTTTAGGAGAGACATCTACTTAGGGCTAGCAGGAGACTTCCAAACTTGTACTACCACCAGCTTCTTTGAAGAATGGCCTGAAGGAAAGCAACTTTTTCCTTTGCTTTTTCTTGAACAGCCACCTACTTACTGCCTGAGAAATAGAAATCCTTCAGAGTCTAGTCAAGGGAACACATCTAACTAAGCATGAATCCAGGCTTAGGGTTTTCTGCTTTTGCTGAAAGAGCTGAACACTCATTCAGCAGTCCAGAAGAATAGCATAAAGTGAAGCCAAGCCCATAGTGAAATGTTGCAAAGACTGTTCCTGATGGAGGAAAAGAAGGTCAAAGCCTGAAGTCCAGAGTTGTGAGTTCCACGTGTGTGGTGTACTTCTCTGCTATGATTTTATAAATTTGTGTCCCTTTTGACTCCCTAGATATTGTGTTTGTCAGTCAGATTATGTGTTCCCAGTCTATAAGTGGAATACTATGCTATAATGCCTGCTTTGACTTCTATTTAGTAGGTAAGAGTTAATGAACTTCACCTGGCTGCATTGTTAAATGGTTAGTTCGGCTCATTAAAGTTGGGGACAAGGAGCTAAAATGTATCCACCAACATTAGCTCTGGAACTGTGGGAATGTGTTGTAATCACCACCCCTTCTGGGAACCATCCAATTTGCCAGCATGAGTATAGAATGAGCAAGGAGAGAGGGGGGGAGAATGGGGAAAGGGAAGGGGAAGGTGACATTAAGTTTGTCAAAGAGAGTGGTGAGAGACAAAGCTGGACAAGTTGGTTTGAGCCCCATTGTGCGGGGCTTTACGGGCTAGGCTGACAGATTTGTATTTTATCCTCAAAGAAGTATAGCCCACTTAAGGTTACTGCTCAGGAGTTAGACATGCACTAAGAGAAGTTTATTTCAGCAGCTGTGTACAAGAATGGATTGTAGAAATAGAAACTGGAATGGGCAATTAGAGGGTGAGCATTTAAACTTCAGTAGTCCAGAAAAAAGAAAATAAGGGCCTAAATTAAGGTAGTAGTGGCATTTGTGAAGTGAAGGAGGTAATGCAAGAAATATTCTGGCAGTAGAATCAGCAAGTTTTGGCATCTGATTGGGCTGGGCTTAGCAAACTAGTGGGAAGAGTCAAAGATAAGTAGGAGGCTGATTGGCTAAATTTCCCAAGCCTTTCTGTCTGGCACCAATGAGATACATGTGGACCTAAACATATGACTGTTCATTTCATTTTAGTTGCTTTAATGGTGTTGGGGAAATATATATACAGGCCAGAAACCATTGGAATTACTCCTAGACTACGTATATCACCCAAACCTGAGACTAGGTTGGGCACTGGGTTTGAGGGTAGAGAAAATTAACCTGGTTTGGGTTGATCTCCAGCCAAGGGCCCTTAACACATGATTCTTGGTGATATTTGGGTAGGCATACTGTGACCAGCCTGCCACCTATTTTTATATGGTCCATGAGCTAATAATTTTTTTTGTTTAGTTTGTTATATTTTAAAATACAATAAACATTTATTTGAAAATGTAAAAATAAAATATTCTTAGCTTGGGGCCATACAAGAATGGGCTGATTATTTAGCCACAGACCCCAAGACCCCAAAGAATAGTTCCTTAGATTTAACAGAGGTCTAAATTTATGCTGAGAAAAAACTCCTGATAACCCTAAAATCCCCATGATTTGACAGGGTCCCAGGATGAGTGGAACAGCTGGAACTACTCAAGGCCTTCTTGAGACAGCTAACCTCTCCACTTCCGTGTATCTTAAATAAAGTCCATGGAGAGCTTATGTAAATCAGCGCAAATATACCCTATTCATCAGATCATGGAAATCTATTAAGTGCTGTAGCTCAGACAAAGACATTTGGTAGCCATTGAACAATTCCTTTCTTTATGCCATGGAAGTGTATGAGCACTGTGAAAAGCTGAGGGAGGTAAATTGGGATGTGGAAAGCCAGGTTTTCTATATTGTATAACACAGATGCTTGATTTCTCGAGTCCATCAGTACATTGGAATGAAAAATAATGCCCTGTAACTCTAATTTCAGTGTTTGATAGAAAGGAAGCCACGAAGAAATGGAGCACTAAAGGCGATGCAGACCGAGTGCTTGACTGCAATTCCATCAATCTCTAATCTGTGCAAACTGAACCTCCTGTTGCATCATAGGATTGTAGCAATGCCCCTACCTACTATTTTCCTGAGCAATTAGTAATGCCTTCAAAACTTGGTGGAGGGGGGATACTAGAAAAATACAAAGAAAAAAGAGTTCTGTTCATGATTTTGGATAGGAGGAAGAATTTACCTCTTCAGTGACAGAATCGATCTTTCTAGGTTGTTTTTCTCTCCCCCATCTCCAAGTTCTCTGTCAGTGCCTTCCCTTTAAGATTATCTCTCATTTACACTATACAAATCTTGTATGTACATAGTAGCTTGCATATTGCCTTTCCCATTAGAATATGAAGTCCGTTAAGGAAGGGACCATGTTTTTTTTTTCCCCTTTCTTTGTATCACCAGTTGCTTACTTAGCACAATTTATACATATTTGTTAATGATAATGAGATAACAATTCACACATTCCTTCTCAACTCATTATTCTTTTTTTTTATAAATGTGAATTTTTACTTGGCTTTTTCATCCAGGTCATTGGAGAACTTAAAATATTATGCTATTAAGTCTTTATTTCTCTATGTGGTATTAAGAAATATGTATGTTCTTTCTTTTGCTGTCCTACTTAGAAGATGCCATAAGTCTTTTTACTCTAGTGTCTCCAAAAATTTGTTCAGTTTTGTGTTTTCCTTTTGTTTATTTTACTCTTAGATTTATCCAAAACCAAGACGGGGATACTGAAGGCTTCTGTGATTGTGATGTTAGTCTGCGTCTCCTTGTAGATCTGGTCTCTCTCGTTTCTCTGTATTTCTCATGCAATCACATCGATAGGAAATCCTTCTTGGGTTTGGTGTCTGTGCTGTAGATCTTCAATGAAAGTGACAACCACCTTTGGTGAGAGCATGGCCTTTTATGCCCTGCTTGATATTAATGATCAGAGATTCATTGAAAGGTTTTCCTCTGTTTTATTTTTCAAGGAATTTTATATAATTTTAATACTTGCATGGAGGATACCATGTTGAGAGAGAATTTTTAAGGAATTCTTATGCTACCAAAGCAGATGCTCTTTTATAGTAAACCAACAGTGAAGTTGGATCTTGCATTCTCAGCTCCTTTTAGTCAACACAGTGACGGTAATGATGCATAGGTATAATGTAATGTAAAAAAGTCTATCTGTTCCATTCTTATACCTTTATGTATATAGGATATATACTGAGATATCTATAGATATAGTAGGCTGGAACAGAAGAGACATATAGGTAATCTAGGAAAATTTGACAACTGAACAATTTTAGGTAAGGAACTCAAAGAAAGGTTCAGAAAGGAAGTATCGCTAACATTAAGTCATTAAGGAAGTTAAGGACGCGGAAAGGAGACAAGGCAGGATTCCATCCTGCATTGAGGAAGGAGATGCATATTGAATTCTGTAGAGTGAATTCACTGGACAGAAAAGAATAACCTGGAAGTATTCTTTGGTTAACATCTTTCTGTGTATGTGGAAAAGCAAGGCATTTATTATTGTTTCCATTTTTAAATCATGTAAAAACATATTTCCATATTAGCCGTGTTGTGAAAGAAAACACAAACAAAATAAAACAATAAAAATAAAGAAAATGAAAAAAGTATGTTTCACTCTGCATTCAGAATTCACCAGTTCTCTCTGTAGAGGTACATAGTATCATTGCCTACAGGTCCTTTGGCATTGTCTTGGATCACTGTCTTGATAAGAGAAGCTAAGTCTTTCACAGTTGCTCATCCTTATGACATTGCTGTCACTGCATACCATGTCCTCCTGGGTTCTACTCACTTTACTTTGCATCAGTTCATATGGTTTTTTGAAACTATCCTGCTTGTCATTTCTTATAACACAGTAGTATCCCATCACAATCATACCACAGCGTGTTCAGCCATTCCCTAACTGATGGGCATCCCTTTGATTTCCAGTTCTTTGCTGCCACAAAAAAGAGTTGCTATAAATGTTTTTGTATAAATAGATCCTTTTTCTTTTTCTCTGATTTCTTTGGGATACAGACCTACTAGTGGCTTTTTCTGGTTCAAAGGGTATGCACAGTTTTATAGCCCTTTGGGCATAGTTCCAAATTGTTCTCCAGAGCAGTTGGATTAGTTTACAACTCCATCAGCAGTGAATTAGTGTCCCAAATTTTCCACATCCCCTCCAGTATTTGTTACTTTTCCTTTGTGTCATGATCTACCTTTTTTTTTCCAGATTCAGATGGTATGATAGGCTCAGGGTTTTTTTCTCTCCCCAGCAAGATGGGTTGGAGTCATTTTTCCCTAAAACATAAATAACCATCCCTGGCACTTTATTGGCATGGGGACCAATGCTTAAGCTATGCCTTCCTTGTTGTAGCTTCTTGCTAGCCTCTGGTAATATGAAGGCATAAGAAAGCCCACCCACATGGAGCCCTTTAGACTTGGGGGATGGGCTAAGACCATTTGAATCTCTATATGGAGACCAAGGGAGCCACGTCTACCCTAGCTAAGTGCTGGAGTATCTTTGGTAAATATCCTTTCTATGTTATGGCTAATGTTGAATGATTTATCCAGCTTCATTTTATTCCAACATTGAACATAGTTCCTGTGTCAGGCACTTTCCCCAAAAGATGGCCTCTGCAAACATTTCTGTCATTGTCTAATAAATAGTTGCAGAAAAAAGATCATCTCAGAGCATTTGAGTATCTGGTCATCAGAACTTAAGGTGAGGGAAGAAGAGGGACCTTCATGTTGATACTGGTTCTACCTTGCCATGTCTGACTTTCATAGGCACACTGGACCTGGTTTCTTTCAGTCAGTTTGATCCTGAGGAAAAATTCATATTCATCTCAGAGGAAGCTAGAAGCACAGTGCATAGTGCACAAGGATTGAAGTCAGGAAGACTTGAATTCAAATAGGACCTCAGACACTTGCTAGCTGTGTAACCCATGGCAACTATACTTAACTTCTGTTTGTCTATTTCTTCAACTGTAAAATAGGAACAGCACCTACCTCACTGAGGTGTTGTGAGGATCAAATGAGATAATAATTGTAAATCACTTAGCCACCTAGCGATAGGCACTACATAAATGCTTATTTCCTTCCTCTTCAGTTAAGCTAATTCATGGGCTATAACTTCATCCTACACAGGAGATATACTAGCAGGGCATAGAGTCGTCCAGATGATAGGTTTCCCTATGGAGGGAGGGGAAGAAATAGTGACAAACTATTGGATTACACTGGCAAATCAACACTGACCTAATTCCATACCACAGATATTGTAAACACCTTTTAAATCTCTTTTGGGCCAACATCCTCAATTTGAAATATTATCAATATTTTCATTACTTTTAACCTCTCATCTTTTTAGATACTTATGTAGCAAAACTAAATTACAGAAACTAAGGCAGTTTCCTAAGAAATTCTGTGAATTGATATGAGTTCCAGAAATTCATTACCTCAAATTCACAGAAAGTTACCAAAAGGTAGTTTTGTCAAATCAAAGATATTTCGGACAGGATTTTGGAGAATCCAGATAAGAGTCAGCATGTATGTTATTTCAATATTACATTTTACTTTCATTTAATTGTGTAAGTTGTTTTTCTTGGTTTGCCATTACTATTTAGGGAGAGATGGGTGGGTATGATAATGTGCTAACATGCTTTAGAATGTGGGACTGTGGAAATAATACATTGTTTGTTAATGGCATTAAGTATAGTGTTCT
Source organism: Petaurus breviceps papuanus (assembly GCF_028583685.1). Taxonomy (NCBI): domain Eukaryota; kingdom Metazoa; phylum Chordata; class Mammalia; order Diprotodontia; family Petauridae; genus Petaurus; species Petaurus breviceps. The sequence continues at coordinate 1,014,215 of NW_027185653.1, forward strand.
GACTTTAAAATAGTTATGCATATTACTTAATTTAAAAATGAATGTTCCTTAGGAAAATGCAAAATTCTTTCAATAGTTGCTGTGAAATTCTAATAAAAATATCTAGCAAAAATGATGAGTAATTATTTACTCCTTATCCAATTTTGCTTGTATTGTATGGAAATTTTAAAAATTTAATTCCAGGAATATATAATAGTAACAAAACCCACAATGTTCAGAGATGGTAGTTATGAACTAAAATTCATATACTGTGACTAGGTGTGAATTCCCAGTGAGCTCTACTTTTAAAAAATATAGAAAAATGCAAAGAATGCTTGTCTCTTTAAAAAAAATGACCTTTCTGATAACTGGCTGCAATAGAACATTATATGTTCAAGTCAGGCAAAAGTAGTGGGAATAATTTAACAAAATGGTTTCAAAATAGAAGGAATCAATACTTTGAGCTGTTAATTTCCAGCTTCACTTCAGACATTGTTTCTGATTATATATAATGCAAAAAGCATATTCACAATGGTAAAACAAAGAGGATGGGAAAATCAATTATTTCTCTATGCACTATGAGAATACCTTCCCAAGCTTGAAAGCTTAACTAATAATACACTCAGAAAGAGCACTCTTCACAGTGGGTCATAAAAATGACTTAATTGGAAAGACAATGTGCCTGGCATGAATACACACTAGGTCCTATTCAGTAAAGTCCTGAGGTTTCATGTTAACATAATGAAATATTGTGCTATTCCTTGTAGGCTAGATTTTTCTTTTCCTCCTCAAATCAATAGCTTAATGACATTTGGGTCTGTAATGGGAATGTAAATTTTTAAGATCTTTCCTGCCCCTAGGCTTAAGTGCACCTGGAGCCCCTGGTGGGAGGCTTGTTTTTCAGGAGATACTTTGTGATTGGGCAGTGGGTCAAGAAGGTTGTTACATTCTCTGAGCCCGGAGAAGGCTATATAAGCCCTGATGGGAGGCTTTGCTTTGGGGCTCACTTTGAGAAGTGTTGTGTGATCTGGCCAGATGAGACTCTGGGCAGTCATTGCCTAGATGTTGATGCTTCCCTTTCTGGTAACAGTGATTTGGTATGGATGTAATTATTGGACAGTTTGGAAGCCTGTCTCTTGATCTGTTTCTCTGTCTTATAGCATCTGTCTGTATACTCTGAAGTTCAGAGTGCTTACCTTTTCCCCTGAAATAGGTAACCGATATATGTTTGATTGATTAAAGTAAGCTTGTTAACCCATTTTGAGTTGCTTTCCTTTATCAAAGCAGATCCAAGAACCTGTGTTGGCAGTCACCCTGGGGATGCTGGGGTACTTGCCTCTACAGGGTGGAACTATGATTGCATCTAAATTTGAAGCTGTTTTTGGAGAAATTCTTAAGGGACCAATCACATCATCACATTCCTTTTCCTTTTTCACTCCATCATATTTCTCAGGGCTCTAGTTTTCTCAAGACTGTTGTCATAACAGGGGCTCAGTCAAAGGGCTGGACTTTGAATGTCAAATAGACACTTAGGGGCAGTGTGGTAGATCAGCAAAGTCTGAGGCATCAGCACTAGAGATCCAGGGGGATTTGAAATCGGTGTCAGGGAGTAAGATCACAACCACTGCTAACGAAGGGGAGGCAGCATTGGATAGAAAAATAAACACTGGCTTTCATTAATCAGCAATTATTTGTTAAGGACCCACTATGCACAAAGCTTTAGGCTAAATGCTAGAGATAGAAAGAGAAATAAAAATAATCCAGGAATTCCTGTCTTCTGGTAATACTCCCACTATTTTATTTCAACTGGATTAAAATTATTAAAAAGAATCAACAATCTTTTTATTCTGTCCATTAGATAACTACCCATTGTGGCAGTCAAATAGACTTATCTAGCTTTGTAAGGGGGACTTATCCGATGTGAATTGCAAAACTATAGGGATTAGGCCATAGAAATAGAAATGCCCTTACAAGTATTTTCCAACTTATGCTTGAAGACCACTGCTGAGGAATTCAATGTCTCCGAAGATAACTCATTCCTTTACGGGAGATCTCGAATTGTTATGAGAGTTGTCTATATATCAAACGGAAATCTGAGTCTCTGAAACTTCTATCCATCGTTCCCAGTTCTGTCCTCTGGGACCGACTAGAACAGATTCAATCTCTCTTCTATGAAACAACTCTTTACGTGTGCTTTTTGATTCCTTTATTTAGACCGTTTGTTTTTGACTTCTAAATGTCACAGGCATGTTACACCACTGCTAATTTTTTTCATTAATTTGACCTATCTGTGCATGCAGATGAAGCTATTTGTCTCCATTTTGATGGACAGAAGACAACTATTTGGAAACAAAGTTACATGGTCACTTGTGAACAGTGAAGAACCTTCTAAAGATTAAGCCGAAGTACATTTGAACTTCAATAGTATAATTATCGGGGAGTGGCCTCTGTAATACCATTTGTCCTTTGGAAATAGGGTACAGGGAGCAGGGGCTTGTAAATTAATAAAAAGCAGCTTGTTAACTAACTACATAGGTTATCTTCTAACCCAAACATGTGACTCCAAATGGGGAAGTTACAGATAAGACGTCCAGGTCAGAGACACTTGAACATTATCCTGTCCTACTCCTGACAAGATGTTCCTGATGGCTTTTTTAAGGGGCTTCCGTTAAGCCCAGGGGAAGTCTTAGCTCTCCTCTTGACTTTTGCACCGTATTCTCTCTCCTATTTTGGCTTCCCCACTCCCTCTCTACTCTGTCTTAATTCAGTGCTTTATGATGGGAACTGTGCTTAATACGAACTTTTACCTTAGTTACCTGTGAAACCTAAGACAAATTAATTTATCCCTCTGAGTCTCAGTTTCACTATCTGTAAAATGAGAGAGTTGTACTATATGTACTTTAATGTACCAAGTTTTAACTTGAAAATCCTAACAACCAGGGGCGGCTAGGTGGTGCAGCGAATAGAGCACCGGGCCTGGAGTCAGAAGGACCTGAGTTCAAATTTGGCCTCAGACACTTGACAAACTTACTAGCTGTGTGACTTTGGGCAAGTCACTTAAACCCAGTTGCCCTCTAAAAAAAAAAGCAAAAAATAATCGTAACAACTGGCACTAGAACAAGAGCCTACAGTAATACCACTGTGATCCTTGAAAAGATTGTGAGAGTTTTCATTGGTGTTCAGTTGTTTTCAGTCACGTCTGACTCTATAACCTTGTTTGGGGTTTTCTTGGCAGAGATTCTAGAGTGGTTTGTCATTTCCTTCTCCAGCTTGTTTTACATATGAGGAAACTGAAGCAGAGTTAAGTGACCTGCCCAGGGTCACACAGCTAAATAAGTATCTGAGACCAGATTTGAACTTAGGTCTCCTTGACACCAGGGCTGGCTCTATATCACTGTGCCACCTAGTTGCCAATGACAGCTGTACTCGTACAAATGGTTCAAGAATAGCAGAAACTATTGGGTGTCTTAAGGTCTTAGTTGCTAATTTCCTATTATAACCTGTGGTGCAGGCCTTCGTTCTCTTGGCTTACACAGGCCAGGTTTGACCTTGAGGTATTCTTTCCCTCTATTTGATTCGTCTCCCTTCTTGCAGGTCTCAAAAGAAATCAGATCTCTGGTTTATTTTGCCTTTGCTCAGAATTGCATCTTAGAAATCTCAGAATTTAGCTCTAGTACAGCCTATGCTTGTGTCTCCGCAGATCTATGTAAAAGGTCCCCAGTTCTTGAGGGAACATTGAGGTTAAGAACGAGTGCTGTATACAGAGCAGGCTTTATCTCACCTCTCAGGAATACAGAAAACACAAAAGGGGTGTTTGATAGCCACGCAAAACCAAAGTGATTCTCCTCCCAACGTCCTCCAGAAGGCCCCGTGTTATCCCTCACACTCTTTGCTCCGCCCTGTAATTTGGACCAGTCTCACAAGAGAAATAATTGTGATGACTAAAGAGATGCTCCCTGATAATTCTGCTAAGTCCCACTCATACCTCTGCAACACATTGGGTTCTCCATCCTTAGAGTACTGATCTCAAGGTTTGGATTCTCCTTGGAAGGAAGACAAACCTGAGATTGCTAAGGAGGGGAATCCTTCCCCATCAGACTTGTATTCTCTGAATAACTCAAAAGTCCAAGTCTTTTGTTTCCCTCACTTATTGGCATGATCTTACCTCAGTGCTTCTCCATTTATGGGGTTCCAAGAATTTGATCCTTTTTTCCCCATGTCAGAATCCTCATGTCAAGACAACCCCTCTCTTTTTACTATTAGGAGACACCCTGTTTTCTGAGCTAAAGCCGAGCAAGAAAGCTGTGCCTTGAGCTTGGCATAACAACAATCCTTTGGTTCACCCTTTGGATGGACTCAGCCACAGCAAAATCCCAGAACTGTTTCACACCAGCACCAGGTGGCCTCTGAGCTCAGACCAGTACCTGCAATATCTATGTTCTGGTCACGAAGCCCTGCTGTGAGTCAAACTTATCATACTATTGTGATAATAATATCACTGTCAGGTCCACAACTCACTCTGTAGATGCTAGTATATCTATTGGGATTTACCCACACTTAGAGCAGGTCTCTTGCTGGGGCGGGGGGGTCCAGCACATATGTCTAGTTTCCCTCCTCCAATGGAATAAAGAGAGCTTTTGACTTATGACCGCTGTTATCTCTTTGGTTTTATTTATTATTTTACTTTTCAGAGTTAAGTCTGGTTGTGATAACCTGTGTGAGCTCTTTGGTATTTTTACAGTTAACAGCAGTTGTAAAACCTTTGGTCATTTGTTTCAGGGTTGACACTCTGTAGGATGATGTTGCCTTGGAAATCCCCTCTATTTTTTAATAATAGTTTATTCTTTTCCCAATTACATGTTAAAACTATTTTAATTTTTTTTAAAGTTATTTTTAGTTTTTTTTTACTTTGGATTCCAAAGGATTCATGTTGAAGTATACTATCCACCTCCAGAGAAAGAACTGATTATCTGAACACAGACCAAAGCATACTATTTTTCTCTTTCTTTCTTTTTCAAATTTTCTTCAATCACCTTTCTTTATACAGTAAATTGGGGTTCATAACTTATAAGTGACATTATCCAAGAAGGCCTCCTCCCTCCTTTGCATACTATCCAGGAGGCTGGTGTCCAGAAGTCTCCAGGAAATCTTTTCTAGAGTCACGGTTTTGTAGAGTCACACACTCAAAATAACCATCAGATTTTCCAGCAGGGCAGTGTTAATACGGAGGCTTCCTCTCTGTCCCTCTACCTTCTGCCATATCCAGTTACCTTGCCCCCGCCCCCAGTCAGTATCTATGTTAATTCTTAGCTCTCCTGCTCTCTCAGGGTCTCTTTGGAAGGGACTCCAAAAGGGAAAGGCTGATCCTGCAATTGTCTCCCCTTTTTACAGTCCCAGCACAGGGAGTTGCCTCTGGTCCATAATATAGACCAACCAGTCAATTCGATTCATTCCCAATGGATGAAATACTATTAAACACCCAAGCTCATTCTTATTGCCCTACCAGCTCACCAAGTTTGTCAGGGAACTCCACTGATCACTCCTATACATTATCTTTTGATCGCCGGCCCTCGCTTTGATAGACTGTCTCCAGAATCCCTTGATACAAAGACACGTAATTTAGTTCTAAGAGAAAACTTTTTTCTTTATCTCGATTATGTGCTTCACACTCTAAAGGAAGCCAGTGGCAAATAAAATCATGCGCTCCATGGTGTATTTATGTTAACTGGCAATAAATTTTAAATGAAGTTTTCAAGTAAGTAATCCCATTTTACCTCCCTCACAGGGGTGTTGTGCTATTTAATATTCTTTCAGCTACAAATGCTCATCAAAGAACCTGGGGTTCTTTAGGAGACATGTTATAAACATAAAATTCTTTTTAGGTGAGGTAGAGTGATAGAATTATTTAGAGCATTTAACAGAGTGCTGGGTTGGAGGTCAGTAGAGACTAGGTGAAGCCTTGTTTCTGGTACTTCCTTGCCATGGCCAAGTCACTTTATTTCTCTGAGCCTTAATTTTCTCTGAAAAATGGAGATATTAATTCCAGTAGTGTCTATCTCATGGGACTGTATCAAATCAGAAGCACACGACAAACCTTAAAGTGCTACATAAAGATCAATAATTATTATTTATATTAGTGTGGGTTATTGGCATCCAAATACTAGCACAGAAAAAAAAAAACATTTGATTCTCATTTAACAATTACTTTCCTGTCTTTTGGTAATGGATCCTTGAAAGTCAATAAGACTGTCTGACTGCCAACAGGTTTTGGGCAGGGATTAACTAGTCTGAGCATTAGTTTCTTAACAAAGGAACCAGGCTTTGCTATAGGGAATATTCCAGCAATATCCTTGTTCCAGAATGTTAACTTCAGTTACACTGAGTTCAGTTTCATAAGAAACTTTAAAATTTAATTAAATGATTGAGATTAATTCAATTCAACATGCATTTTATTCAGTACCTACTATGTGTAGGGTCCTAGTATACAAATGTAGCCGCCTTTCTGCGGTGTCTCTTGTGCATCAAGGAGCAGTGGGGCAAGAAGACGGTGGCAAGAGAAGAAATTTGTCATAGGAAGTACGATGAAACACATATTTAAGCGGAGGAGTCCCACAGTCAAGATCAAAGAAGGATTCTAGGGCAGAATGAGAGGGCCGTCTGTTGAGTCTACTCACCTCGCCCTGCAATAGGCTATTCAAAGATGGGTCCCTGGAGCTTTTGTCTTCCCAAGTGCATTGATCCTAATGCTACAGCTTCATGCTAGGGGAGGAGACGAGATCCGCATCCTCCAAGAGTTCAGGGTTTCAGTGCCCTCATGCAAGCACGATGATCACCAACTGGGAAATGTATTGAATTATCCACACATTTCTTCCCATTCAAAGGAGGAATACATTAACAAAATAAACTCAAACTATTGTTTTCCCTGGAACTTCTGGGTTCTAGACCACTTAGGCATTGTCTAGGGATTGTCTGATTGTCTGTGTCTGGGAGAGGTAGCTGGCAAGCAGTCCCTCTTATATATTTTCTTATGCATTATTTTGTTACTGTTATTATTCTGCCAAGAGCCAAATCAATGTCTGTAGTTAAACATGTCCAGTGTTGTGGCTAGCCAGGCACTACCAGGCTAAGGCCAAAGAGCCTGGCAACTTTTGCTGTTTCCTGTCCTTTATCTTCTCTTCAAGTTTGCCCTGGGTTCATTGTTTGAGCTTGTGTCTCTCAACAGAACTATGAGATGCTTCAGCTCCACCTCTACCCCAGGCTCCTCTTTGGCTCTAGTCTAAGTCCTCCCCATAGGTAGGAGGAATGGGAGTTGAGTAGTGAGACCCTCAAACATGAATCAGGTACGGAACACACAGAAAGGGAACACAAAGCAATAAAGACTCATAGAATGATTATAATCGATTGAAAGGGAGTATGAAAGCCTCATTGGGACATTTGCAGTAGGGCTTCTCATTAGCCATTTCACTTCTCCCGATCAATACCAAGTGAGCATTTTTCCTTTTAGGGAACATCTTTCTTTTTCCTTCATGGTCAGTCTAATGCTGCTTCTGTCAATGACATTGCTTCAGTTGTTTCAGAAACTGGTACTTTGCCTCCTGAGTACCCAGGAAGTGGTGGCGAGAGATGCCAGCTGCCTTTCATGGTTTCACAAGACCCTGTCCCAAAGGGAGGAAGACACAAATAAGACATTTCTCTATCCTAGATTTCATCTTACCTGAAAGGCCTATGCTAATGGCTTGTAGCTTGGCAGCATCCCTCTGTTCTCCCTTCAGAGCTCAAAAAGTCATCCTCACACGCCAAGGTGGGCAAGAAGGAAAGGCCTGATGCTGCTTCTTTTTGTCTGTCCACTGAATTCAAGCTTAACAGACAATGAAAAGTATCCTCATAGCAAAAGAAGGAGCAGCTGGAGGGCACAGTGAATAGAATGCTAGGTCAGGTGTTAGGAAGGCTCCTCTTCCTGAGTTCAAGTCTGACCTCAGACATTTATTAGTTGTGTGACCTTGGGCAAGTCAATTAACCTCTGTTTGCTTCAGTCCATAAAATGAGCCAGAGAAGGAAATGGCAAATCACTCCAGTATCTTTGCCAAGAAAAGGGGGCCATGAGGACTTGAACATGACTGAAAATGACTAAATAACAGCAACATGGCAAAAGAAGTGGCCAGACAATAAAAAGGACCTTTATGGCACAAGAAGCAGGTGGATAAATCAGCATTGTTCTGAAGTGGAAGGAAGGGCTCCTTCATCATTCCAACCTAAGGAGATGCTGTACATGTTTGTTAACCTCTGTGAAATGTTGACTTCATTATGCCAAGGTTTTGTGACCAAGGATCAGAAACGTAACAAGTTCAAGAAAGAAAGGAAAGAAGTAGGGTTTGCCAGAGATGTAGACTCAAGAACTAATTTCTTAATGAATAAATCCTAGTAATACACGCCTTCTAGATAATGAATTAGGGTCATTGACTCTGAGAGCCACAGAGAAATCTGTTCTTCCCCAGTGAAGTTTTATAACTTCTAGAGTGACTGTGGGAGTACCAAGGTATGGATCCTGCCTGTGGAATGAGGGGAGCCACCCAGTTGGCTAAACAAAGACAGAGCCCAGAACAACATCCTTGACCTTCAAGTAACATATATTAGGGGAAGTAAGGAAAGAAGGAGGGTGAACACAATAGGTACACAGATAAATAGAAAATAAATAATTTATTTCTACAGTTTGAATTCCTGTGAAGCCTGCTTTTGACAAAAACCTCTAATTTTTATAGGATTATTATATGAACAGGGAGATTGATTTTTCATTTATTTAAAAAATTAATAATAACATATATTTGAGAAGCCATGTACTATAATAGATAGAGTTGCAGCCTGTGAGTCAGGAAGACCTGAGATATTCTTCCTCAGACACATAGTATGGGCTATTTAACCAACAATAAAGTCACTTAACCACTCAATATCCCAGGAAACTCTCTAAAACTACAAACTATAGACATATTGCCAATGTGCATTTGTAAAGGTTTATACTCTGGTGATTAGTGATATTATCACTGATTTAGATTTTTTAAATCCTTACATTTACATAGTACTTTAAGGCTTACAAAGCATTTTCCTCACAACCCTGTGAGGTAGATAGTGTTAGCATTATTATCCTTATTTTATAAAGGATGAAACTAAAGCTCAGAGATATAAATTTGTTCCTGGTAACACAGCTGCATTCAGAGAAAGAAATGATAAATACAAGTATGTGTAGAATGATTTTACATATATATATATATATATGTGCATATATATTTACACATACACATATCCATATATACTTATGTCTAATGGTAGCCATCTCTAAGACAGGGTAGGGGGAAGGAAGAAAAAGAGGAAGAAAAAAATTACATGATAATTTTATTATATATTTAAAAGGAATAGCAAATTGCACATAATAGATTTGCTGTTTCATGTGCATGTGCCAACTATCTTTTTTATTATACTATGTTATGGAAATATTCGTTTTATTCCATAAGTCAAAATAAAAGAAATAGAACATTCCCAAAAAATGAAATCAGAAGAGATAAAGAAACAGAGCTACAGCAGGCAGAAAGTGTCAGAGCTGGTTTTTACATCCAGGATTTCTGACATCAAGTCCAAGGATATACCTAATACACTACATAGATGATACACATCTTTAACTTCCCAAGAGAAAGACTTGAGATTTGTTACATTATCTTCTGTATATATCTCATAAAATTTAAGCCCAATATAGCAGCGTTAACTTGGGAATAAAAAGATGGTATTAGGAATCAATCCAACAACAAACAGTTATTAAGCACCCACCAGACACTATACTAGGCACTGGGGATGCACAGACAAGTCAGCAAGCCAGCAAACCCTTATCAAGCACTTAATATGTGAAAGGAATTTTGCGAAGTGCTAGGAATATCAAGAAAGTCAAAAAACAGAGCCTGCCCTCAAGATGCTCACATTCTTATTAGAGAAAAATGTAAATAGTTACATTCAAGATATAATATCTATATCTATATACACAGAATGGTAATAATTGAACAGTTATTTTTGTTTTTAAATCTTCTAAAGGATATTGAATCATCTTGATAGGTAGATCGGAGACATATTATAATAAAGAAGGTGGCAGCCTGTTCCATTGAATCAAATACTTGTTTGTAATAAAAAAACCAATCAACACAATGGGATCTTTTGACATCTTTCAACCAATTGTAGTATGGTAAAACATGTTTGATTGAAGACTAATGCTTCAAAATGCTGCTTGCTACAAACAACTAATGTAGCCAAGATAAAAGCAAAGCAGAAAACTGGGGGAAATTTTTTATGGCATGTACCTCTGATAAAGGCCTCATTCCTCAAATACATAGAGAACTGAGTCAATAAATGGTCAAAGGGAATGAACCAGAAGTTTTCAGATGAAGAAATCAAAGTTATTTATTGTCATATAAAAATGTTCTAAATCACTAATGATTAGAGACATGCAAATTAAAACAACTCAGATTGACTAATATGACTGAAAAGGAAAATGATAAATGTTGGAGGAGATTTGGGAAAAACGGGATGATAATGCATTGTTAGTGTAGTTGTGAACTGATCCAAAAATTCTGGAGAGCAATTTGTAATTATATCCAAAGGGTGATAAAACCATGCATACCCTTTGAAAGAGAAATACCACTACGAAGTTTGTATCTGAAAGATATCAACGAAAGAGAAAAAGAATCTATTTGTACAAAAATATTTATCGCAGCTCTTTTTGTGGTGGCAAAGAATTGGAAATCAAGGGGATGCCTATTAATTGGGGAATGGCTGAACAAGTTGTGGTGTATGACTCTGACAGAACACTATTGTGCTATAGGAAAGATGAGTAGGATGCTCTCAGAAACACCTGGAAAAACTTACATTAACTGAACAGAATCAGGAGAACATTGGGCACAGTAACAACAATATCACGATAATCAATAGGGAAAGACTTAGACATTCTCGGCAATACAATTATCTAAGACAGTTCCTAAGGATTCATGATGAAAAATGCCATCCACTTCCAGGGAAAGAATTGATGGACTCTGAATGCAGACTAAAGGATATTATGTTTCATTTTATTTTTCCTTTTTTGTTTTTGCAGTTTGTATTTTCTTTCACAACATGACTAATATGGAAATATGTTTTGTATGATTGCACACATAACCTATATCAAGTTGCTTACCGTCTCAGGGAGGGGGGAGTCATGGGAGGGAAGGAAAAATTTGGAAACTCAAAATTTTAAAAAGACCCCAAATGTTAAAAATTATTTTTGTATGAAATTGAGAAAAACAAAATGTTTAAAAAACAAACTACTGCTTGTTTCTTTGTTAATTGTATGCCCTCAATTCATGCATAGATGGCCCTCAGAAAGTTTTTTTTTCTAGACAGTAGAATAAATCTAGAGGTTATCATTGTGTGAAAATAATAGAGAATACCATTGTGAGGGCATTGAAAAGCTGTTCTGCAAGGTACTTAAGGAAGGGGAATATACCAAAGACATGAGAAAAATCTTGAACTTAATTGATACCAAAATAACAACAATGACAACAACCTTGATGGAAAAAAAGGTTTTTGAAATTATTTTTGCAGATCTTTTTCATTTTCCTTGTGTTTTCATTTCTCTTTCCATGTTAATCCTTGTATTCTCTTGGGTTAACTTTGTTTAGAGATCCTGCAAGTCTTTTTTAAAATTTATTTTTAGTTTTCAACATTCATTTCCACAAGATTTTAAGTTCCAAATTTTCTCCCCATCTCTTCCTTCTCTCCCACCCCAAGATGGCAAACATACTGATTACCCCTCTCCCCAGTCTGCCCTCTCTTCAACTCCCCCCACCCATATATATTCACCTTACCTCTTACTTTCCTGTAGGGCAAGATGGATTTCTATACCCCATTGCCCATATGTCTTATTTCCTGGTTACATGTAAAAACAATTTTTTAACCTTTGTCTTTAAAACTTTGAGTTCCAGATTTTATCTCTTTTTTCCTCCTCACCCACCCCACTGAGAAGACAAACAATTCAGTATAAGTTATACATGAGCAGTTAGGCAAAACATTTCCATAATAGTCGTATTGTGGAAGACTAACTAGATTTCCTTCCATCCTGTCCCATCTCCTATTTATTCTATTTTCTCCTTTGACCCTGTCCATTTTCAAAAGTGTCTGCTTCTGACTATCCCTTCCCCCAATCTGTCCTCTATTCTATCATTCCTTCCCCCCTTATCCCCTTCTCTCTTACTTTCCCATACGGTGAAATACCCAATTAAGTGTGTATGTTATACCCTCCTTAAGCCAAATCCAATGAGAGTAAGATTGAGAGATAATTTACCCTCTTCTATCTCTCCCTTTCTCCTTCTCCCAATATATTCTTCTCTTACCCCTTAATTATAATTTTTGGATGCTATCCCTTCATATTCAACTGACCCTGTGCCCTCTGTCTATATATATATACACACACACACTATATATATACACACACATATACATACATATAAACACACATACGTGCACACACTATATACATATATGTGCACACGCACACACTATATACACATATGTGTGCACATGCACACACTATATATACATATATGTGCACATGCACACAACACTATATATAC
>NW_027185653.1:1026844-1027191 GCF_028583685.1 Petaurus breviceps papuanus
GCACATGCACACACTATGTATACATATATGTGCACATGCACACACACTATATATACATATAGATGAAAACGCACACAACACTATATATACATATATGTGCACATACACACACTATATATACATATATGTGCGCGCGCACACACTATATACATATATGTGCACATGCACACACTATATATACGTATATGTGCACACACGCTATATACACATATATGTGCACACGCACTCACACTATATACATATATGTGCACACACACAACACTATATACACATATGTGCACACGCACACACAATATATACATATATGTGCACATGCACACACACTATATACACATATATGTGCACAT
>NW_027185653.1:1027201-1038892 GCF_028583685.1 Petaurus breviceps papuanus
ATATATGTGCACATGCACACACACTATATACACATATATGTGCACATGCACACAACACTATATATACATATATGTGCGCATGCACACACTGTATACATATATGTGCACATACACACACTATATGCACATATATGCACAGGCACACACTATATATACATATATGTGCACATGCACACACATACTATATACACATATATGTGCACACACTATATATACATATATGTGCCCATGCACACACACTATATATACACGTATGTGCACATGCACAACTATATACATATATGTGCACATGCACACACTATATACACACATATGTGCACATGCACACACTATATATACATATATGTGCACACGCACACACTACATACACATATATGTGCCCATGCACACACACACTCCTTTCAACTATCCTAATACTGAGAAAAGTCTCCATGAATCACACATTTTGCCTTTCCATATAGGAATATAAACAGTTCAACTTTAATAAATTCCTAAAGGGAGGCTCAAATTCTGGCACTTCGCCAGATCTTGTAGCAGCTTGTCTCTGCTTTTACACACAATACTGTAGCCTGTCAGCAAAACCCAGCCTCTTCTACTCACTGCCTTCAGCTCTCTCCCAGGTTTTTTTTTGGTATTCTTTGCAAGCATGTTTCTAAATCTCTAGGTTCTCCCTGCTGCAGTGTCTGTTCCTAGTTTTCACAGAGACTTGTACTTTTAGACCATTCTCTCTTATTTGCCCTATGGCAAATCCTCTCATCTTGGGATAGTCGTTTCTTCTTCTAAATCCCTTCTGCCTCGAACTAGAGGTCGTGCCAATGCAATATTTTCAGTACTTACAATCATGATAGAGACTTTGACTATAACTATCACATGATGTGCCATTGCAAGACATGCCAGACTCTCCAGATAAAGGATAAAGCTGAAGGATTTATTTAGACACCAGAAAATTGAATCCCCAAACCAGTAAGCCAAAGTACCAAAGCTATTCAGAGACAAAAGTAATGCTGAGCCACAGCATCCTTTAGCCTTCCCACAAACCGATATATTATCAATATTTACTCACAAAACTCTCTCTCTCTTTAATGAGCTCCTCTATCTCCAACTGTCTCCAACTGTCAGACTAGCTCTCTACCAGCTTCTCTGTGGGTTCTGCTTCTCCTCAGAAAACTCCCTCCACCGCAGGCTCCATGTGCCCACATTCAGCCTATCAGGGGGCAGAGTTTATCTTCACAGCAGGGGTGGTCTTTAAACAGCTATTTGGGGGCAGGGAAGATCTTTAAATTCCCATTCCCATTACAGGTGATCAGTGGATTTTTTTAATTTCTATTTTACTCTCTGATTCTAGAGTATCAGGGTAGTTTTCCTTGATAATTTTTTTGAAAGATGATGTCTAGCCTGCTTTTTTATCATAACTTTCAGGCAGTCCAATAATTTCTTAATTTCCTCTCCTAGATCTATTTTCCAGGTCAGTTGTTTTTTTTTTTTTCCGATGAGATATTTCACATTGTCTTCTATGTTTTCATTCTTTCAGATCTGTTTTTATGATATCTTGATTTCTCATAAAGTCATTAGCTTCTATTTGCTCCATTCTAATTTTGAAGGGATTATATTCTTCCATGAGTTTTTGGACCTCCTTTTCCACTTGGCCAGTTCTATTTTTTAAGGCATTCTTCTCCTCATTGGTTTTTTGGACTTCTTTTTCTATTTGGGATAGTCTATAATTTAAGTTGTTATTTTCTTCAGTATTTTTTTGGGTCTCCTTTAATAAGCTATTGACTCATTTTTCATGATTTTCTTGCATCACCCTCATTTATCTTCCCATTTTTTCCTCTACTTATCTTTATTTTCATATCCTTTTTGAGCTCCTCCATAGTCTGCGACCAATTATATTTTTCTTGGAGGCTTTTGATGCAGCAGTTTTGACTTTGTTGTCTTCTTCTGCTTGTATGATTTGTTCTTCTTTGTCTCCAACGAAAGATTTTATAATCTGATTTTTTCCCTATGTTTGCTCATTTTCCCAGTCAATTACTCGACTTTTGAGCTCTTTGCCACTCTGCTTCCAGAGTGGAGAGTGCTTTGTCCTAGATTTCTGGGGCTTTGGGCAACTTTTGTTAGAGTTACTTCTAGGCACCTGTAAATTTTCAGTTCTTTTAAGGTATATGATCAAAGGAGAGGTGTTTACTCCTCTCCTGGCCTGTGGTCTTGTCTTTGAGTGACCACAATTCCTCTTTTCTGCCACAGAGCTATGAGGAGGACTCCCTCTCCACAGGTGCCACAAGCTCTGCCATGCTAGCACTCCTCCTTACCCCAGGACTGCCATCCAAGACTCTGACCCAGTGTAATGTTTATGGGATTTGAAAGTCTTCCATGCCCCTTGAATTTGCTGCCATAGCAGGAAGGGGTGGGTCAAGAGGAAGCAGGAGCCAAGCTAGAGTGGGTGAGGTAACTGGAAGTGTGGCGGCAGCAGCAGCAGCAGAGGCAGCAGTGGTGGCATGAACTCCTTTTTTGAGCCAGCCAGATGTTCTGCTAAGGACTCCTTCTGAGGACTGCCAGGGACAGGAACTGCGGGGGGAGGGGGTAGAGCTGCTGGGAGCAAGCTGTGTGGATGCTGAGCAGTTTCCATGAGTGAGGAGAGGAGGATTTTTACCTGAGGTAGCCTATTCTGTTTTGAAGGCTTGAGAATGTGGGTGTTTACTACATTAACTACTTGTGCCAACTTCATAACTACTGTGATGGCTTTGTCTTGCTGGTTTTGGGATTCAGTTTTCTGGTATTTGAATAAATGTTCTAGCTTTGTCCCCCATGTAGAGAGACTGGTATATTTTGTGATTAATAATCATATCAGCATATTTATAGTTAACATAGGCATTGTGAATATTGCATTGTTTATACACCCAGGTCCAAGCAGGGCAAAGCAAGAGAATCCTGCCTCAGCACCAGCAAATATCCCCGCAGTTGCCCTCTGATCAGCACCTTGATCCCTCTACCATCTGTGGACCTGGAGCTCTGGAAGTAGCCTCTGCTGCTGCCTCCACCACCACCTCCACCACACCAGGCTTTCTTCTCTCTTCTCTCACCCAGGTCCAACAGAGTTCCCCACTAGCCTTTTATTTTGTCTTTGATGTTTGTGGGTTGCAAAGTCTGGAAACTGCCACAGCTACCAGTGATTCAATCCCTGAGGTCTTCTCCAATCCATTCTGCACCATTGTGGCCCTTGTGAGACTGCACTCCACTCCTAGCCCATTGTGATAGACCCTTCCTGTCAGCCTACCAGGATGTCTTCAGCTGGAGATGGGTTTCACTCTGTCATTTTGTGAATCCTGGAGCTCTAAAATTTGTTTAGAGTATTTTTTACAGGTATTTGGAGGTGATTGGGTGATAAGCTCAAGCAAGTTCCTACTTTTACTCTGCCATCTTGGCTCTGCTCCCCAGAATGTCACCAGTGTTTTTTAAAACTGATTTTGCCTCCCTCCATTCTCTTTTGGTTTTATGAGATGAGGTTATTTATAATCATTCATAGTCCTTTTTCGTAAGTTTTTGAAACTTTTATTCATTTTAACATTCTTTTATTTTTTAATTTTGAGGTCCAAATTCTCTCCTTCTCTCCCATGCTTTTGCTTACCCACTGAGAAAGCAAACTACATCAGTTGTACATGTGATATCATACTAAACATATTTCCTTATTAGCCATATTTTCTTTTAAATGTAAGAAGGAAAATTATACTTCAATTTGCCCTCAGAATTCATCAGTTCTCTTTCTGGAGATAGATAGCTTTTTTATTAATGAGTCCTTTGGCATTGTCTTAGATCATCATAATGATCAGGGTAGCCACGTCTTTCACAGTTGATCATCCTTGTGATATTGCTGTTACTGTGCACAGTGACCTGCTGGTTCTTCTCACTTCAGTTTGCATCAGTTCTTACAGGTCTTGTCATGTTTTTTTTTTCTGAAACCACTCCCCTTATTATTTATTATAGCACAATAGTACTGTAACACAACTATATGCCACAACTTGTTCAGCCATTCTCCAATTGATGAGCATCACATTAATTTCCAATTATTTGCCTTCACAAAAGAGTGCCTATAAATATTTTTGTATATGTAGGTTTGTTTCCTTTTTTTAAATCTCTTTGGGATATAGACTTAGTAGTGGTATAACAGGGTCAAAGTGTATGAACAGTTTTAGTGACCTTTGTACATAGTTCCAAATTGTTCTCCAAAATAGTTGAACCAGTTCACAACTCCATCAGCAGTTTATTAGTGTACCTATTTCCCCCTCATGCCCTCCACCATTTGCCATTTCTAATGGGTGCAAGGTGGTACCTCAGGATTGTTTTAATTTACATTTATCTAATTATTAGTGATTTAGAGCATTTCTCTACTGATAGCTTTGATTTCTTCTTATGAAAACTGCCTATTTATATCCTTTGACTATTTATCAATTGGAGAATGGCTCTTATTTTTACAAGTTGGACTCAGTTCTATACTCAGTATGTATTTGAGAAATGAGGACTATATCAAGGAAACTTCTTGTAATATTTTTAATATCACCTCATTGTCTGTGGTACATTTTAGCAAAAATGTAGCTTCCCTGATTATCTAAATTTAAAAATCTTTGCTTTTTCAGAGATCATGATTGTAACAATTGGTTTTTTTTAACCACAGCTTAACTCTGTGTGTCTTTTGGTTTCATGCATATCTCTTGTAAACAACATATTGTTGGCTTTTGGTTTCTAATACATTCTGCTATGTACTTCTGTTTTATGAGTGAGTCATTCTATTTACATTCACAGCTATGATTACTGTGTATTTCCCTTCATCTCATTATCTTCTTTTTCTTCTTCTCTCTTTTAATCCCGTGCCTCCTCAAAAGTCTGTCTTTCTTTTAACCACTGTGATGAATGTAAACCTCTGAGAAATTTCTTTTACCACTGCTTCCCTTAACTTTTCCTCCCTTTATTAACCCCTTTTTTCTTATATACCTTTCCCAGACTAGGTCCCTATTGAGTAAGTTACATTTTAGTACACAGCTGAATGCGTATATATATTCTTCCCTCTTTGAAATGGTATTCTGATGACAGTAAGGCTTAATCATTACATGCCAAGCCTTATTTCCCACTCCATTGTAAAAACTCTTCCTTGCATGTCTTTTTGATGTGAGAAAAATTTTCCCATTCTGCCTATCCCTTCCTTCTCTTATTGCATCCCTCTTTCTCACTCCTCCATTATTTTGGAGATCATGCCAATGTAATCACTCACACCTGTGCCTCTGTCTATGTAAACTCCTTTTAACTGCTCTAATAATGAAAAAATTCTTTATACATATCTTCCTTTATAAGAACGCAGACAGTTTAACTTTATTGAGTCCCTTGTGTGTGGGGTGAAAAACCCTATCCAAAATTTAATAAAAAACTCAGAGGCTTCTCTCCGCAGGAACAGAAAGGATTTACTCAGTCCTTGCAAGAAATGCAGCATTACCTTCACCAATACAAACCAGTGGAGGGAGGCTGGTTATAGGAAGCAAAAAACATGGTTAAATACCCTAATGCGAGCAGCCCCTCCCACTGACCTAACCCTCATTGATTGAGAGCTCAGGCTTACAATCTAGCTTGGGAATCCACCCAGATTCAAGGAGCAAGGGAACAATCTTCAACCAATGAAAACCAATGAACACATTTGATACCTTATTTGGTAGTGGGTCAAAGCAGGGGAGGGGTAAGTTTGCAAAAATGAAACTTGGGCCTATCTGTAGCTGAAGCCTATCTCAAGTTTAGAGCACGGTCTCCATTTTAGGATGTAGTATGAGACATTTTCACCTCTCTCACACAGTCCCTCCTCTTATTTTTCACCCTCTGAAAACTTCTCCCACCTCTGCTGATAAACCCCTTTTACCACCTCATCTTTCTCATTTTCTAGACCATCAGGACTAAGCCTGTCCTGGTCATGTGCAGTGTGCAGGCCTTGTCCGGACTCTTGGCAAAGCTGTCTGCATCTGATGTTGTCTTTCTCAGGTCCCTTGGCTCAGATGTCCACTCAAGAACAGGGGTAATCTTTAGATTTCTAGAGTCCATATCCACAAGCTGGAGCAGCCAGACAGACCTGACAGGGGGCCCCAGAAACCTGATTTGATACTAATGGCATATAGAAATGGTTCAGTTTCCCAACCACACAAGACTAGGTTCAGACAGCATAACAAATGGTTTTCTAGCCACACAGGGCTAGGCTCAGACAATACAATAAAGTTTTCTCTTAGTTTTACAAAATTGTCTAATTGCATTAAGTCAGGTACAGATTAAAACACTTAGGTGGCTCATAATATACTAGTTTTGGGAGGGGAAATTGCATGTCACCAAGATAACCAAGAAAACTTACACATGAACCATACAAATCAATAAAATCATTATTACTGTTAATTAACATCAAATTCCCTGTATCCCAGTGACCTATTCCCAATATTCATTTAAAAAGCACTTTTTGAATCCCAGATACCTCATGTAGTTATACAATTCAAAAAGGGAGTTCTGCTTCTTTGGTTCAGATCTAGGGGTTCCCAGATAATTCTGACAATATAAATTTGGTTCCACATTTTTGAAACTTCAGAGAATTTTCAGTTTATTTATTATTTGTTATTTCTATCCTTACCTAAATCCTGTACCTGGTATAGAAATCTTTTAAAATGTGAAGATCTATCTAAAAAATGAGTTCATCTGCCTTTTAAAATTATCACACAGATACTTTAATAA
Organism: Petaurus breviceps papuanus; assembly: GCF_028583685.1. Taxonomy (NCBI): domain Eukaryota; kingdom Metazoa; phylum Chordata; class Mammalia; order Diprotodontia; family Petauridae; genus Petaurus; species Petaurus breviceps. Next base: position 1,033,946 of record NW_027185653.1, read on the forward strand.
AGAAATAATTTTACTTTTTCTACTATCTTATATAATTTTTGTGCAAAAATCCAAACTTGAGATCTTATTACCAAACATACTTAAACCATATAAAACTGATCCAGAACCACTATCCAGAGATAGGAGGGGCTTGGATAAGCCCCATTTTCCCCCAAACCTTCTTATCTGCTTTCCATATTTCCAACCAATCCTTTATTCATCTTTCCTAATCTCTCAAACATTTTATTTTGCTTTTTGGAGGGCAATTGGGTTTAAGTGACTTGCCCAAGGTCACACAGTAATTTTTTGTGTTAAGTGTCTGACACTGGATTTGAATTCAGGTCCTCCTGACTCCAGGGCTGGTGCTCTATTCGCTGCACCACCTAGCCTCCCCCTCTCAAACATTTTAAGCCATAAAACAAGATAGCTCATCAGTTATTATTCTTTTACTAACATACTCTGTCTGGAAGAATAGTAGGCCTACAAAAGTTATCACACAAGGCTCTTTAAAACATCTTTTCTAAAAGTATTTCCTTTCATTAAACACAGTTTGAATTTATTCTGATGTTAAGAGGAATAATCACTAAACCTTTATGAAGAAAATTAATTGGAAAGTTTTAAATGATAGCTCACATTCTCACCTTAGCTGTTTATAACAAAACTGAGACAAGTTTGATATTGACTCACAAACCCTTGACCTAATTGTCCTTATATTATTTTAAAGAACTAAAGGATCCTGACTCATACAGGAGTATCTATACTAAACCCTAAATCTAATAGCTTTATCTTATAGTGACTTAAGATGTTCCAGAATCAAGTATTTAATAGATTTGTTGTTGTATTTAAAAAAAAACACTTTTGAGTATTGAAAGTCACCAGCAAGAGTAGGGACAAAAGTATAATAAAGGAACCATATCTCCCCAACTTCAGAATGTCAATTTCAGGCAAAATGTATACCAAGCTGCTATCTGCATTGAGCCAAGCTTAAAGTCTGCCAGGTGCCAACAGGAAAGGGTTGATTCAGAAGAATTCTACCTCAGCACATGCGGAAGAGTCATTTTCCTGACCTTCCCCCTGTATTCCATACCTGTACCTTACAGGGTCTGGCATCATGGATCAGTGGCTCAGGTAGCTTGGATAGTCTTCCTTAATGTTCATACCTGGAGTTAGACTCAGAGAAAGTCAGTTAACAGTCCTATCACATCTTAAATAACAAGCTTCAACAATCAACTTAAGATACAATTATAATCTCACATTGGTTAAGGAACATCTTTAAAGTGAGACTCAACCTGTTATTCATTTCTATATTTTTTCTTATTCATAAAAAATTCAGATCTTCCATCAAGATTATAAATTTTTGCTCTAATAGATTTGTACCTACTTCTCAGGCATCCCTATCTTCCTGGGACTGTGCTTAATCTGAACTCACACTAAAATCTCTATTACAAACCAAATCTTCATTTATTTTCTCAAACTTAAAATCCCTATTACTAATGTAACTGATTTATAATGGAATCCCAGAGTAAATAAAACAAAGTGATTAATGTCTAACCTCACAAACTGATGAATTATGTATCTAATTATTTTCATAGCACTCAGGAAGAATGTTCTTAAAACAGCAAAATTTCATAATTTTGCCTCATGTCTAACTTTCTGTTGATTTATCATAAATATGAAAAGTAGGGACCTGATTGGACAAAGCATTCACATGCAGTATGGACCCAAAACCCTTTTACCTTAACCTCAATTTACTCTCATTGAGTTGCAACATACCATAAAGATTTAACAGGATTCACATACATAAGAAATTCCTGTTAACATCTTTTCCTTCACAAATGTTAAACTTGTCCTGGTATAAAAGCCAATTGCTAGGGATCCTTCTGCATCTTTTGCACATAGACTTCCTACTTCTAAGTGAGTTAAGTTCATTGTTTAGGAGCTTCATAGCTAAAACAAGCTCCCTTCCCAGGGCTGATGCCCTTGCCCACATGAATTGCTTCCAGGGGCACCCAACCCCTCCTTTCCATACTCATGAACAATTCTAGGTTTTTCAAAACTTACAAGAGGATTCACGGGGTCTTTTTATTTACATAATTACCAACAATTACTTTTTCACAAGCATACTTTTGTAAATACTTGGTTTATGCAATAGCTCTAGAAAGCTTAGTTAACAATTTCACATATTTCATAAATGACAGCAAAACATTCTTAATTGAAATTTCCTTTTAAACAAAGACAAACTTAAGAGTTTATGATTTCTTAAATGATAATATTTCAGAATATTATAACACATGGTCAGAGTGCCCTATTCATCATTTTTCTGTTCCTCTGACAGTATAATTTTTAATTTAAAAGCATTTAAACTGTAAGAGAAACTGCTTCTCTTATAACACAGATAATCATGTACCTAAATTTAAACTTTGAAACCAAAATCAAGTAATTACCAATCTGGTGACCTTAATTTAGTCATTTGCAAATTGTTTTGCACAGAAAATCATTCATCCCATAACTATTGGCATAAAATTCACATCCAAAGAAAATTTCACATAAGCTTAACAAACATGAAACAATTCATTTTTAGCTTACACAGCCCACACTCAAATAGCATTTTTGTTTTATAGCAAATATTGTGCCAAGCGCCTTTACAATTGTATTAGTCCCATAAAATCCCTAGGATGTGGATTCCACCACCATTCCCTCAAATAAAACTTTCTGGTGGGGTCCATACAATGAATCAATTTCTTAATGCCAAATAACAATATTACTTTTTGATCATATAACTATATATTTCTAAGTTCTAATACCCTTGACCCTCTAAAAGGAAATATTATCCACAAATTTATATATTTATTTAATATTTCAGTTTCTCATTCACATTCAAATTTTCCTAAGAAAGTTTACATGGAGTTTGAAATCACCTATTATAATCAGGTCAGATTAAAATATTCTGGGCCAATATTCTAATTGCTTCTTTTAGTTCTAGTAATAATTACAGATCACAGTAATCTATATCTTTTACCATAATTGGTGCTCATCTTTAATTCAATAAAATTAACCACCCAATTTCAGCCTTTCCAAAAATTTGGAGTGTGATTCATCCTTTTTCTGCATCACTTCAAAGGCTTTCTTTAAATTATGAGGTCTTGGGGCTGCATTCTTAATCCTTGTAATTATTAATTCCCTCAGGTCCTGCATATGAACCCTATAGGCTTCATTATTGTGATCCCATCTGGGATCCAAGGTGGGATATTTTTGATCAGCAGTGATTATCCCTGGTACAAAGCGGGGGGGTTGGGGGGGGTGGAAGGGCAGTTGCAGGGGGGATAGTCTCTCCTTTCCCATTCCACGATGGTTGTCCTCCTGATCATACCCCTCTCTTCTCAGGAAAACAAGACATTTAGAATGGACATAAGCTCATTCCAGGTATAGATATTGGGATCCAAGAACTGATCCAGCTGTTCTGATAATCCCTCTGGATCTTCCACAAGTATCTTCATTTCCTTCTTAAAGTTTCTCACCTCAGTAGTACTGAGGGGGTGCATTAACAAACCCCAATCCCCCTTGTGATAAAAGAACTTCCCATAAAGGGGAAGGATTTCCACTGGTTGTTTTGGCTCAAGAGGGAGGTTTTCTTGGTCCTTCATAAGTTGTTTTAATTCCCTCCTGAGGGGACTTGTAAGGTTCTTTCAAAGTGATCAAGCCTCCACCCTCCTCAGGAGAATCAGAGGACATGTGCATAGGGCCAGGAGCTGCAGCAGCAACCACTCCCGATGCTTGTCCTGGGGGAGGTAGGGCATAAGGGGGAGGGAGGGAATGGAGAGGATCCCATGAGTGGGGTTTTTGTTTCTCCTCCTCTTCTTCCCACCCTTTTCTCACCAGCATTTGTTGCCCCCCAGGCATCCAAAGGACTACATAAGAACTCTCCTCTGAGTTAAATGGCTCCTTTGCATTTACATATAAATTTAGCTTTTGGCATACCCAATCCTTGGAGAATCCATACTTTGGCCACACTGTACCTCCTCCAATATCCATCCCAAACAGAAACTTTTTCCTAACTTTCACATTTTCACTCAAACTTTTATTTCTCTCTTCTCCCAGTCTTTCAAACCCATTATTCAGACTACCTACATTCCTTTACATTCCAAATACTCATACCCCAATTTGATGCTGCTTTCATGCACCTTAAAAACTATAGGGAGTGGGGTGGCCAGGTGGCTCAGTGAGTAAGAGCACCGGCCCCAGAGTCAGGATGACCTGGGATCGAATCTGGGCTCAGATACTTAGCACCCGCCCAGAAACACCTGGCCATGTAACCTTGAGCAAGTTACTTAACCCCAATTTCTTTAAAACAAAACAAAACAAAACTAGAGGGAGTTAAATGCCTAACAATTTACTTACCAGGAGAGCCACATTTCTTCTTCCCATTTGCCCCTCCTTTTCTGAGAGGCTTACAAAAAATTCAAAACTACAAGATTCATGTACCATCCTGACCCTAATTCTCTTTTCACATTCCCAAAACCTTGAATTGAAATGGGGGAATGCTTCCTTCCAAACATCGCTTTCTCTTCCAGATTTTGATTTTTGATCCCACCTTTCTCATTAGAAACCAACATTCAATATGCCTCAGATACATTAAATTAGAGATTTTTCCAACAAAATTTCTCCAAACCTTTTAAGCTTTTACTCTAAAGAGTAAAATATTTGTCTCTCTCTCTCTCTCTGTCTCTCTGTCTCTCTCTCTGTCTCTCTGTCTCTCTGTCTCTCTGTCTCTCTCTGTCTCTCTCTCTCTCTGTCTCTCTCTCTCTCTGTCTCTCTCTCTCTCTGTCTCTCTGTCTCTCTGTCTCTCTCTCTCTCTCTCTCTCTGTCTCTCTCTCTCTCTCTCTCTCTCTCTCTCTCTCTCTCTCTCTCTCTCTCTCTCTCACTCTCTCTCTCTCTCTCTCTCTCTCTCTCTCTCTCTCTCTCTCTCTC
>NW_027185653.1:1038902-1076918 GCF_028583685.1 Petaurus breviceps papuanus
TCTCTCTCTCTCTCTCTCTCTCTCTCTCTCTCTCTCTCTCTCTCTCTGTCTCTCTCTCTCTCTCTCTCTCATCTACCCTATGGAGAAAGGAGAGGGAGACAAAGACTATAATCTTGAGATTATAGTATGTAGACATTGATTTAAGAAACAGGCCCCATTAAACCTTAAGAAGAGGAAACTTAGGGGTCATCTGATAGCTTTATTTTTAAATACTTTAGTATTTGAAAGGCTGCAATATGCAAATGAGGTTAAGCTTACTGTACTTTGCTTTGGAAAACAGAAATAAGACCAACTGGACATTTTGGAGAGGCACATTTTAGCTTCATGTAAGGAAAAAATACCTAACAATCACAGCTAATGAAAAGTAGAAATAACTACTCCAGATAGTATTTCCTTTTCACCAGAAGTTTTCAGGGGAAGGCTTTCAGGAAAGATATGGTAGAATTCTTATTCAGGTATGGGTTGAATTGAAGGAACCCCATGAGCTTTCTCAGAAATTTCTCAGAAATAAGAATTTCTGAGATTCTATGGATTCTGTCCACAGCAATTCATGAAAGGATTTTATAAAATTTTGAGTTCATAGGACCATAGATTTAGAGTTTGAAGGTGTGTTAGAGTTCATTTAGTCAAACTACATTTTATTTTTAAAATTAAATGTTTTATAAAAACTTAACATTGACCATTAATGTAGCAAAATAAATTTTCTTATGAGATTTTTACTTTTAAATTAATTTTATTTCATAAGGTATAATAGTTTTCAGTAACTTTTCCTATGTCTTCATCAGGATTCTTTCTTCATTCTTATTTATTTTCCTCTTATATAGCCATAGTTAGCATGAACTACATTCTTTTGCTGGTGCTTCCTCCACCCCCTGTTTTGAAGTATTTCACAATGATTTCCTGTGCACCTCCCACTCCTACCCCCTGTCCCAGATTTCTTTGTAGTCCTAATGTTCAGTCTTAATTGCATTCTAGTATTCCATTGCATTTGTGTACCATAATTTTTTTGAGTGGTACCCTATTGACATTCAGGTAATTTTCATTTCCCCCTTGCAATTGCATATAATGCTGCTATGAAAATCTTTGAATGTTCGCCCCTTAAAAAATAATTTTGCACTTTCAGCAATAATTTTCAACAATTGAATTTATCAGGTGAAATGGTATGGCTGTTTTTATAGCTTTTATTGTGTATTCCTTATAAAAATGTTTTAAAAATGTGCAATTCCACCTGAAATGAATGAGTGCACCTATTCTTTTACAACTGCATCAGTTTTGACCTTGATTCTTTTAAATTACTTTGTCCAGTTTCATGGGTATAAAGTGGCACTGGAGTGTGACTTGAATTCATATCAATTTGATTATGAGTGAGGATGAACATTGTTCAAGTTTGTAGTAAAAATATTTTCTCTTCTGTAATTTTTCTGTTCATATCCTTAGATTATTTATCTTTTGAGAATTACTGCTGTGAATTTTAACAGTTCCTTGTATATTTTAAATATCAAGATTTTTCCATAATATTTGTTATATTCATTTCTCTAATCTATTTTTATTGACTTGTCTTTTTTAATTATATTTTAACTATACTGTTTTTTTTAAACTTAATGTAATAAAGTAAATTATCTCGTTCCTAACAATTCCCTCTATTTATTGGATTGAAAAAAAAATCTCCCTTCCACAACTGGATAGAAATACTATTTTCCGTTTTCTTCCATCTGTTTTACAGATTTTAAAAAGTCTCTCATGCAACTGAATTTACTATGTTATAGAAGGTATGTTGTGAGTCTATGATCTCTTCATTCTAGGTTGCCAACAAATTTTCTCAAGTACATTTGCAAAATAAGGAATCTTTTCCCAGTTTTTTCCCACGAATTTATCAAAGCCATGACCCTTCATGTTCTTGCCTACATGTTTTTCCATATAGATGCCATTATGATTTTATCTAATTGTATAAAGATGCTTGTGGAAATTTTAATTGTTGTTACATTAACCATATAAAGAAATTTAAGGAGTATTGTTAATTTTACTATATTCATCTGAATTCATCCATAGACATTAAATGTCTTTTGAACTATTTGGGTATATCTCTGATTTGGTTATTAGAGTTTACTTTGCATTGGAATGGTCTATGTAGTTCTATGTGGATTTTTCCAAATATTTGATAATTTATTGTTATTAAAAATGGAGTTATTTATGTTTTTTCAAAATTATTGCTAATAAATATAAAATCATGATTTGGGGGAGTTAGTGTTTTATAGTTTTTCTGAACTAATTTTTTATGTCTGTTAATTTTTTTCCATTGACATTGTTATATTTTCTGGATATACTATTGAATGATATTAAAATAATTATGTTTTGGCATTTTAATTGCCAAAATTTATCCTTCTAATACTTTCTCTTCTGAGTTACTATAATTGCTAGAATTTCTAATGCAATGTCAAATAAAAATGATGAGAGTGAACATTCTTACTTTTCACTTGTTTTTAGCAGAAATGCTTCTAACACTTTTTCACTGACAGCTCTGCTGTATTTTGAATTTAATTAGATTCTTTGTATTTTGTTGAGGAAGAAACTTCAATATGTATTCTTAGTGCTTTTTAGAAATCATGAATCATAGTCAGATTTTTATCAAAGACCTGTTCTACATATATTGATATAATGTGTTATTTGTTTGTTTATTGTTTTGTTAATTTTCTTAGATAGTTTCATACATAGTATAAACACTATTTGATGAGGATGAATATTTTCTTAATATATTTCTTATATATCTATCAGCTAATAATTTAAGTAGTAGTTTTGTTTTTCTATGTTTAAGAAATTGATCCATACATTTTTTTTAGTATTATCTTTACTTGACTTTAAAATTAGACCCACATTAGACAAAAAGATGTCATCATAAACAAATTACAGCATCATGAAAGAAATTACCTTAGATCTATGGACAGAAGAAGAGCTTATCACTAAACAAGAGACAAAGAACATTGCAGAAGATAAAAAGAACAATTTTGATTATATAAAATGAAGAAAGGTTTTGTATAAACAAAACTAATGAAGACTGAGAAAGGAAAGAAGTAACTGAAAAATATTTGGTAAAAGTTTCTCTGATAAGGAATTAATACATATTGTAGAGTCATTACAAAATAGATAAATATGGTTATAAGCCAAAATATATGAAGAGGAAGTTTTCAGAGGAATAAATCTAACCATTATATGAAAAATATCAACTATTAAAGGAAAGATGTTCCATATCACTTATAATTCAAGTAATTTTGAGGTTCTACCTCATACCCATTGGATTGCCAAAGATGACAAAAGAGAAAAATGACAAATGTGAGATGGACTATGGAAAAGCAGACACACTAATATTCTGTTTATACCTGTGTGCAGTATTTAATAAAAATATTTAAAATTACTTTTGTATTCCCTGTGATCTTAAAAATAACAAATGATACTTGTACTACAGATTTTATTTTATTTTTTTCTTTAAATTTAATTATTTATTTTAAATTTTCAACATTCATTTCCATAAGATTTTGAGTTACAATTTTTCTCCTCCTCTTTCCCCTACCCCCACCCCCAAAAAAGCAAGCCTACTGAATACCCCTTCCCCCAATCTGTTCTCTCTTATATCCTCCCCCATCACCCCCTTAACTTTCTAGTAAGGCAAGATGGATTTCTATACCCCAGTGCCTTTTTATCTTATTTCTCAGTTGCATGTAAAAAAAAAATTTTTTAAGCATTTGTTTTTAAACTTTGAGTTGCAGATTTTTTTTCCTTCTTCCCTCCTCACCCACCCCCACTGGGAAGATAAGCAACTCAATATAGGTTGTACCTGTGTAGTTACCCAAATCATTTCCATAGTAGTTACATTGTGAGGGACTAACTATATTTTTCTCCATCCTATCCTGCCCCCCCCCACTTATTCTATTTTCTCCTTTGACCCTCTCCCTTTTCAAAAATGTTTGCTTCCAATTACCCTCTCCCCCAATCTGCCCTCCCTTCTGTCATCCCTCTTCTTATCTCCTACCCCCTTATTTTTCCTGTATGGTAAGATACCCAATTGATTGTGTATGTTATTCCCTCCTTTAGCCAAATTCAATGAGAATCAGGTTGTCCCACTCCCTTTCATCTTCCTGCTCTTCCCCTCCATTATAACAGTCTTCTCTTGCATCTTTTATATGAGATAATTTACTCTGATCTATCACTCCCTTTCTCCTTCTCTCAATAAATTACTCTCTCACCTCTTAATTTTATTTTTTAGATATCATCCCGTCATATTCAACTCATCACGTGCCTTCTGTCTATGTATACATGAACATACATATGCCCACACTCACATATATATTTATATACACATAAACCCTCCTATACCTACATATATATATATATGTATGTATACATATATATTCCCTTCAACTATCTTCATACTGAGAAAAGTCTTATGAGTTACAATGATCTTTTTTCCATGTAGGAATGTAAATAGTTCAACTTTAATAAGTTCCTTATGATTTCTTTTTCCTGTTTACCTTCTCATGACTCTGTTCAGCTTTGGTTTTTTCATCAAGAATACTTGAAAATCCTCTATTTCATTGAATGACCATATTTTCCCCAGTAGCATTATACTAAGTTTTGGTGGGTAGGTGATTCTTGGTTTTAGTCCTAGCTCCTTTGACCTCTGGAATATCATATTCCAAGCCCTTTGAACCCTTAATGTAGAAGCTGCTAGGTCTTGTGTTACCGTGATTGTGTTTCCACAATACTCAACTTGTTTCTTCCTAACTGCTTGCAGTATTTTCTCCTTGACCTGGGAACTCTGGAATTTGGCTGTAATATTCCTAGAAGTTTTCTTTTTGGATCTTTTTCAAGAGGCAATCAGTGAATTCTTTCAATTTCTGTTTTGCCCTCTGGTTCTAGAATATCAGGGAAATTTTGCTTAATAATTTCTTGCAAGATGGTGTCTAGGCTCTTTTTTTGATCATGGCTTTCAGGTAGTCCAATAATTTTTAAATTATCTCTCCTGGATCTATTTTCCAGGTCAGTGGTTTTTCCAATGAGATTTTTCACATTGCCTTCTATTTTTTCATTTGTTTGGATATGTTTTATGGTATCTTGATTTCTCATAAAGTCATTAGCTTCCAATTGCTCCAATCTAATTTTGAAGGAGTTATTTTCTTCAGTGTGTTTTTGAAATTCCTTTTTCCATCGGGCAAATTTGGCTTTTTAAGGCATTCTTCTCCTCACAGGCTTTTTGGGCCTCTTTTGCCATTTGAGTTAGTCTATTTTTTAAGGTGTTATTTTCTTCAATGTATTTTTGGGTCTCCTTTAGCAGGCTGTTGACTCACTTTTCATGATTTTCTTGCATCATTCTCATTTATCTTCCCAATTTTTCCTCCACTTCTCTTTCTTGATTTTCAAAATTCTTCTTGAGTTCCTCCATGGCCTGTAACCAATTCATATTTTTTCTTGGAGGCTTTTGATGCAGGTATTCTGATTTTGCTGTCTTCCTCCCACTCCTTTCCTTGATCCTTTTTGTCCCCAAAAAGGATTCTATGGTCTGTTTGTGCTTCCCCTGCTTGCTCATATTGCCAGCCAATTATTTGACTTTTGAGCTCTTTGCCATGGTAAAACTCTGTTTCCAGAATGGAGACAGCTTTGTCCCAAATTACTGGGGATTTTGCATCTGTCAGAGCTATAAAGAGGGTGCCCTCCTGCAGCCCCCGTAAGCTCTGGCTCACTGGCCATATAACCCAGGACCAGTACCCAACACTGCAATCCAGATCCAAGCAGGTTAAAGCAAGAGTGATTATCCTATGAATGATTGCTTGGTCCCCCTACAATCTGTGGACTAGGAGCTTCTGAGGCAGCTGCCCCATCTTGACCACTTCTTGCCCCATGGGAAGGGACCAGACAGCACTCCTCTGTGCCCCCCTCTTCCAACATAGTCCCACACTGACCTTTTACTTTGTCTTTGGCATTTATGGATTGAGAAGTCTGGAAACAGCCATAGCTTCACTCTCCTGAAGTCTGCTCTGACTGCTGCTGGTCAGGGCCACCCTGGGGCCAGAACTGCTGCTCAGGTGGGACTGCCCTCAGCTCCCAGAACACTGTGATAGACCTTTCCTGTCAGCCTGCCAGGCTGCCTTCAGCAGGAGATTTGTTCCTCTCTGTCACTTTGTGGGTTCTGTAGCTCTAAAGTTTGTTTAGAGTAATTTTTTTTACATGTATTTGAAGTGAGTGGAGCGGGAGCTCATGCCAAGTTTGTGCTTCTACTCCACTGTCTTAGCTCTTCCCCCTACAGATTTTAAAAGAAGGAACTTCTCTTCCCTTTATGTGCTCCCCCAAGGCATGGTGACCTTTTGGATTATAGCTACACATGTATGTGTCAACACCACTACCACTATTAGTACTACTAAGACAACAACGATGACAACTATGCAGCCATTTATAGTCCTGACCAAATGATAGACTGTGTATTAAATGCTTTTTGTGAGCCTTTGACTTCCCAGGAGTGATAGCCCTGCCATTGTGGAATAATTGTGGAAAGTCAGTCTCATACAATAATTTAGCAAAACTTGCTTTTCTACAAGGCTAAGAGAATATCTCTGCTACAAACCAGAAGTGTCCTGGCTTAATATTGGTATTATAGGATCTTTTATACTCTTATCTCACTCAATGCAATCTTACCCTACTTGTGACATCCCACATAACTGATTCTCACTTTGTTATTATCTTGCTTCTTTGTATGCTTTCCTGCCAGTGTGTAATGAATGGTTCCTAGGCTCACTGCTATGGGACACTTGTTTAGTCATCTTACTACCATGACCTTCACATTAGTTGACTTCCTATTTCCTATTACAGTCTGAGTGACTGATTGGTTAAGAATCTGCAAACTGCCCCTCAAACATTTCTCCTAAACACATTTTCTGTCCATCTTCAATTCTCTCACAGTAAAGAAACTTCATTTTTCATTGTCAAACAAAAAACTACTGTATAAATTAAGAGATATTGATCATAAACATAAGTAACTTCTAAAGGGACCAAGTTACCCTTAGAACATAGGGTCTTGAACCCCCAAATGCAAGTGCCCTGCCTCCCTATCTCATTATGTATTTCTTTTAAAATATTTTCTAAAACATTGTATTTATTGATTTGTTTTTAGTTTTCAACATTCACTTCTCTAAGATTTTGAGTTCCAAATTTTCTTCCCCTCTCTCTGCTCCTCCCTTCCCAAGATGGCATGCAATCTAATGCAGACTTTACACATATATTAAACATATTTCCACATTAGTCATGTTGTAAAGAAGAATTAGAACCAAGGGGAAAACCATGAGAAAGAAGAAACAAATAAAAAAAGAAAATAGTATACTTTGATCTGCATTTAGACTTCATAGTTCTTTCTTTGTATGAGGATAGCATTTTTCATCATGAGTCTTTTGGAATTGTCTTAGATCCCTGTATTGCTGAGAAGAGTTAAGTCTATCAAAGTTGCTCATTGAACAATGTTGTTGTTGCTGTGTACAATGTTCTCTTGGTTCTGCTCACTTCACTCAGCATCGGTTTATAAGAGCCTTTCTAGATTTTTCTGAAATCCACCTGCTCATCATTTCTTATGAAACAATAGTATTCCATTACATTCATATACCACAGCTTGTTCAGCCATTCCCTAATTTACAGATATTCCATTAATTTCCAATTCTTTGCCACCACGAAAAAAGAACTGCTATAAATATTTTTGTGTGTATGGACACTTTTCCCATTTGTATGGTCTCTTTGGGATACAGCCCTGGAAATGGTATTTTGGTATTGCTGGGTTAAAGGGTATGCACAGTGTGATAGCCTTTTGCTCATAGTTCCCAATTGGACTCCAGAATTGTTGGATAAATTCACAACTCCACAAACAATGCATTAGTGTTTCAATTTTCCCATATCATCTCCACCATTTTAATTTTCCTGTTTTGTCATGTTAGCCAGTCTAATAAGTGTGATATGGTAACTCAGAGTTGTTTTGATATGCATTTCTCTAATCAATAGTGATTTATAGAATTTTTATATGACTATAGTTTTAATTTCTTCCTCTGAAAACTGTCTCTTCATATCCTTTGATCTTCTGTCAATTGAGGAATGACTTGTATTCTTATAAATTTGATTCAGTTCTCTATATATTTTAGAAATGAGGCCTTTAAGAGACACTGGCTGTAAAAATTGTTTCCTAGCTTTCTACTTTCCTTCTAATCTTGGTTGCATTGGGTTTTTTTGTGCAAAACCCTTTTAATTTAATATACTCAAAATTATCCATTTTGCCTTTCATAATGTTCTCTATCTCTTGTTTGGTCATAAATTCTTTCCTTCTCAGTAAATCTGACAGCTAAACTATTTCTTGCTCCCCTAATTTGCTTATAGTCTTAGTATATGTCTAAATTGTTTACCCATTACTTATCATTTGACCTTATCTTGGTATACAGCATAAGCTGTTGGTCTAAGCCTAGTTTCTGCCATACAGTTTTCCAGTTTTTTCAACAGCTAACTCATTAAAGCTGGAGTCTTTGGGTTTATCAAACAGTTGATTACTATAGTCATTGACTACTGTGTCTTTAGCACCTAACCTATTGCACTGATTCATCACTCTATTTCTTAGCCACTACCAAGTAGTTTTGATGATTGCTGCTTTATAATACAGTTTTAGATCTGGTATGGCTAGGTCACCTTCCCTTGCTTTCCTTTTCATTATTTCCCTTGATATTCTGGACCTTTTATTTATTTATTCTTTTTTTTTTTTTTTGCCTTTTGGAGGGCAATTGGGGTTAAGTAACTTGCCGAAGGTTACACGGCTAGTTTTGTGTGTGTGTGTGTGTGTGTGTGTGTGTGTGTGTGTGTGTGTTAAGTGTCTGAGGCCAGAACTGAGCTAGGGTTCTCCTGACTCTGGGACTGGTGCTTTACTCACTGTGCCGCCTAGTCGCCCCAATGGACCTTTTTTTCTTAAAGATGAAGTTTTTTCTTGCTCTATGAAATAATTTTTGGTAGTTTTCTTAGTATGGCACTAAATATATAAATTAGTTTAGGTAGAATTGTCATTTTTATTATATTAGGTCAGCCTACCTATGAGCAACCGATCTTTTCCCAGTTATTTAGATCTGACTTTATTGGTGTGAAAAATGTTTTATACTTGTGTTCTTGTAGTTCCTGGGTTTGTCTTGGCAAATATACTCCACGATATTTTATGTTTTCTACAATTATTTTAAATGGAATTTCTCTATCTCTTGCTGTTGGGCTTTGTTAATAATATATTGAAATGCTCATGATTTATATGGGTTTATTTTATATCCTGAAACTTTGTTAAAGTGGCTAATTGTTTCAAGTAATTTTTCAATTGATTCTTTAGGGTTGTTGAAATATATAATCATGTCATCTGCAAAGAGTGATAACTTTGCTTCTTCATTACCTATTGTATTACTTCAATTTCTTTTTATCTTATTGCTAAAGGTAACACTTCTGGTACAATATTGAATAACAGTGGTGATAATGGGCATCCTTGCTTCACCCCAATCTTATTGGAAATGCTTCTAGCTTATTCTAGCTCTGCTCATGGTTTTAGATAGATATTACTTATCATTTTAAGGAAAACTCCATTAATTTCTATGCTTTCTAGTGCTTTTAATAGGAATAAGTGCTGTATTTCCTCAAAAGTTTTTTTTTTCCTGCCTGTTAGTTTTGTTATTGATATGGTCAGTTATGCTGATAGTTTTCCTAATATTGAAGCAGTCTGGCATTCCTCGTATAAATCCCACCTAGTCAGAGTGACAAGTTTCTGTAATCTCTTTGCTAATATTTTATTTAAAATTTTTGCAGTTATATTCATTAGAGAAATTTGTCTTTAATTTTCTTTATCTGTTTTGTCTCTTCCCCATTTAGGTATCAGTACCATATTTTGTATCATGAAAAGAATTTGGTAAGATGCTTTCTTCACTTATTTTTAAAAAAATAGATTATATAGTATTAGAATTAATTGTTTTTTTAAATATTTGATAGAATTCACTTGTGGATCCATCTGACCCTGGAGATTTTTCTTAGGGAGTTCATTGATGGCTTGGTTCAATTTCTTTTTTTCTGAAATGGGGTTAAGTACTTTATTTTCTCTTCTGTTAATCAAAACAATTTATATTTTTTTAAGTATCCATGCATTTCACCAAAATTGTCAGATTTATTGGCATACTGTTGAGCAAAGCAGCTTCTAATTATTGTTTTAATTTCCTGTTCATTGGTGGTGACTTCACACTTTTCATTTTTGATACTGATATTTTGGTTTTCTTCTTTCTTTTTTTAAATTAAATTCACCAAAGGCTTATCTAATTTATTGTTTTTTTTTTTCATAAAACCAACTCTTAGTTTTATTTATTAGTTCAATAATATTTTTATTCCAATTTTCTTAATTTCCCCTTTGATTTTCAGCATTTCTAATTTGCTATTTAATTCAGGATTTTTAATTTGTTCATTTTCTGGCTTTTTTAGTTGCATGTATAATTCGTCTCCTGTTTATTTTATTCATGTAAACATTTAGAGATATAAAATCCACCATAAGAACTATTTTGGCTGCATTCCATAATTGTTGTATTATTATTGTCATTCCCTTCGATGAAGTTATTGTTTCTGTGACTTGTTATTTGACCCATTCATTCTTTATTTATTTATTTGCTTTTTGGAGGGCAATTGGGGTTAAGTGACTTGCCCAAGGTCACATGGCTAGTTTTTTTTTGTGTGTGTTAAATGTCTGAGGCTGGATTTGAACTCAGGTCCTCCTGAATTCAGGGCCGGTGCTCTATTGACTGCGTCACCTAGCCACCCCAACCCATTCTTTCTTTAGGATTATATTATTTAGTTCCCAATTAATATTTAGTCTTATCTTTCCATGATCCTTTATTACCTGTAATTTTTATGACATCATGAATTGAAAAGGATGCATTTGATATTTCTGTCTTTCTGCATTGGTTTGAGAGGTTTTTTTATGTCCTAATATATGGTCATTTTTGTGTAAGCATCATGTACTACTGAGGAAAAGGTACATTCCTTTCTATCCCCATTCAGTTTTCTCAAGAGGACTACCATATCTAACTCTTCTAAAATTCTATTTACCTCCTTAACTTCTTTCTTGTTTATTTTGTGGATAGATTTATCTAGTTCAGAGAAGGGGAGGTTGAGGTTCCCCACTAGTATAGTTTACTGTCTATTTTTTCCTGTAACTCATTTAAATTCTCCTCTAAGGACCAGGATGCTCTACCACTTGGTGCATATGTTTAGTATGATATTACTTCATTGACTATGGTACCTTGTAGAAACATGTAACTTTCTTCCTTACCTCTTTTAATTAGATTTATATTTGCTTTTAATTTGTTTGAAGTCAGGATTGCTACCCCTACTTTTTGTTTACTTCAGTTGAAACATAATACATTTTGCTCCAGTCTTTTACCTTTATTCTGTGTGTATATCCCTGCTTCAAATGTGTTTCTTGTAAACAATATATTGTAGGCTTATGGTTTTTAATCCATTATGGTATCTGTTTCCATTTCATGGGAGAATTCATCCCATTCACTTTTATAGTTTTGATTACTAGCTGTGTCTTTCTCTTCATTCTCTTCTTACCCCCACATTTATGCGTTTCTGTCTCCTTTTTCCTTTTCCCTCTTCATAAGCATTTTGCTTCTGACCATCACTTCCCTCAATCTGCCCTCCCTTCTATCAACCCTGCTCCCTTTTCTTTCCCCTTTCACCTACTTATAGCTATAGGACAAGATAGATTTCTTTTACTAAAGTGAGTGTGTTTTTGTTATTCCTACTTTGAACCAAAACTGATGAGAGTAAGGTTCAAACAATGCTCATCTCCCTCTCTTCTTTCATTTTACTGTAGTAGGTCTTTGTGCCTCTTCATGTGATTTAATTTGCCGTTTTCTGTCTCCCCCTATTACTCTTCTCCTAGTACAATCCTTTCTTCACCCCTTAATTAAATATTCTATCATCACATCAAGGTCAACTTATAACCACACCCTTGGTCTATGTATACCCCTTCTAAATGTCATAATAAAAATACAGTTTTCAAGAGTTACAAGTATCATTTTCCTGTGTATGGATATAAAATTGAATTTTTTTGAATGTTGAATAGCATGTTTTTTCCCTTTCCTTTTGACCTTTTTATGCCTTTCGAGGTATATATTTGAAGATCAAATTTTCAGTTGAGCTCCGGTCTTTTCATCAGAAAGGTTTGGAAATCCTCTATTTCATTGAGTATCCATCTCTTCCCCTGAGAGATTATGCTCAGTTTTGCTGGATAGTTGATCCTTGGTTGTAACCCAAGCTCCTTTGCCTTCTGTAATATCATATTCCAAGTCTTCTGATCCTTTAATGTAGAAGCTGCTAGGTTCTGTGTAATCTTGACTGTGGTTGCATGATATTTAAATTGTTTCTTTCTAGCTGCTTGCAGTATTTTCTCCTTGACCTTATAATTTTGGAATTTGGCTATAATATCCCTTGGTGTTTTAAATTTGAGATCTCTTTCATGAGGTGTTCAGTGGATTGTTTCAATGACTATTTTACCCTTTGGTTCTAGGACATCAGGGCAGTTTTCTTTGATCATTTCTTGAATGAAGCTGTTAACACTTTTTTTTTTTGGAGCATAGGTTTCAGGTAGACCAATAATTCTTTAATTATTTCTCCTGGATCCATTTTCCAGGTCACTTGTTTTTCCAATGGAGCTTCTTGCATGTTCTTCTATTTTTTTTCATTCTTTTTCTTTTGTTTCACTGATTCTTGATAACTCATAGAGTCATTAGCTTCTACTTGCCCATCTAATTTTTAACAAAGTGTTTTCTTCAGTTAGCTTTTGTATCTCCTTTTCCATTTAATGAATTCTACTTTTTAAGAAGTTCTCCTCAGTGAGTATTTATATCTCCTTTTCCATTCTGTCAATTATATTTTTAAATGAGTGGTTTTCATTAGTTCATTTATTCCCCTTACTTTTCTAAGCTGTTGACTCTCTCTTGCTTATCTCTCATTTCTTTTTTTTTAAGCAATTGGGGTTAAGTAACTTGCTGAAGGTTACACGGCCAGTTATTTCTGGGTGTGGTGCTAAGTATCTGAGCCCGGTTTCTATCCCAGGTCATCCCGACTCTGGGGCTGGTGCTTTTACTCACTGCGCCACCTGGCCACCCCTAAGCAATTGGAGTTAAGTAACTTGCACAAGGTTACATGGCCAGGTGTTTCTGGGTGGGTGCTAAGTGTCTGAGACCAGATTTGATCCCAGGTCATCCCGACTGTGGGGCTGGTGCTCTTACTAGCTGTGCTACCTGGCCAACCCTATATCTCTCATTTCTTTTCCTAATTTTTCTTCTACTTCTCTTATTTGATTTTTAAAATCTTTCTTGAGCTCTTCCAAGAAGGCTTTTTCGACCTGAAACCAGTTCCCTTTGAGGTTTCAGTTGTTGATATATTAACAATGATGTCCTCTTCTGAGTTCATATTTTGATATTCCCTGCCACCATAATAATTCTCTATGGCCAGTGTTCCTTTTTGCTCCTTTCTCATGATGTTTGCCTATTTCCTTGCTTTTAAAGTTGAGCTCTCCTTTTGGAGGACAGGGGTCACTGTCCCAAGTTTCTTGTGCTGGGGGCCAGGGATCTGGTGACTGACTTTGTGTGCTGGGACCTCAGTTGCTGGCAGATGGGGACTCTAGGGATCTGGCCGCTTACCTAGTACTGAGCTGAGGTCCTAGTAGTGTTGTCTAGCATGTGCTGAGGCCAGCTGGCATTTTTCTGCATTTCCCTGGGACTGCACTGAAGCTTGGGGGAGGTTTGGCTGCTGGAGGATGCCTGCTCACCGGGGGGCATGCTGAAGCATATGCACATCTGGCCATTGGAGGATGCCTACCCACCTGAGACTGCACTGAAGCACTTGGAATTCTGCTGTTGGAGGAAGCCTGCCTGCCCGAGATTGCCCCAGAACACAAAGAGGTGTGGCGGCTGGAAGATGCTTATGAGTCACATGGAGTTCCACTGCTGGGGATGTCTGCCTGCCTGGGGCTATGTAGTGCACGAGGTGGTTCTCCAAGATGGATTCTGCTGGTTTCCTTGACTATTCTAAGGTACATGGGGCATCCTGCTGTTGGTGTTTGCCTGCTTCACCACCCTGGGGCTCAGGATCTCCCTCTGGTTTGCTTAGGTGGAGCTTGCTGCTGGTTTGCTGGGATACTTCCTGTCCTGGAATGTGTTCTTCTTTTATCTTAGGGGTAACCTTACCTTTAAACAGACCTTTCTTGATGAGCCTCCAAATTTCCTGGGCTAGGAGACTGCTCCACTCAGCCTTTCTGCTGGCTTAGCTATTCCAGAATTTTTCCTGGGGTTCTATTTTCTGGTTTTTTTATGAGGTCAAAAAGGGAGAGTGACTTACTGTTTACCTCTGTCATCTTGGCTTCAGGAGCTCTAGAATGTATTTCTATGAACTCCTTTTATACTTATTCTCTATGTGGATGTATATGTGTGCATGTATATATAAATATACGTATGCATATATAAACACACATATATGTATTCATAGACATGTATATATGTACAAGTATGTATATGCTGTCTCTCCATTAGAATGTAAACTTTTTGAGAGTAGCGATTGTTTCATTTTTTTGTGTCATACTCAGCACCTAGCACAGTGTGTGATACATTGTAAACACCTAGTAAACACTTGTTCCTTGATTGTTTTTCAATTTCTGGATTTTGTGAACACTGCTGGTTGAGCATTCAACCATTGTCTGGTCTCATACTTTTTTCCCTTGGGACTCTTAGTGACCCTCACTGTTTCCTGCATTAAAGGATCTGCAGGAAGTAAATTACATCCATAGTTCTTATATTATCAAGGATGTGAGTATTTTAAAGACTAAGGTATTCTTCTGTGCACCACTAAATTTTGTCTAATTGTTGTGACATACTGATTACAAAGGATGGGGTAGAATTTGCTCCTGTAAGTCTCTTGACAATTTTATAGCTTCTACTTTTGTGCCAAGCCCAGACACCACATTTGATGGAAATTTGTAATCCCAAAGTGGTCCCAACACTTAGAAATTGACCGCTCAGTTATTCAGTCTTAAAGCAGGATGGCAAGGTAGAAAATGACTTGTCACATTTGAAATTCCAAGGAAAGGAGAAAGGAGCCTAAAAAGGTATCCATGAGGCTAAGAAATCAGGAAATGGAATGCGTAGAAATGACTCCTTAAGGAGTAGGTACACAATAAAAAGAAATATAAGAGAGTTGAAGCATCTGTCTTTTTTTTAAGCAATTGGGGTTATGTAACTTGCTCAAGGTTACAAGGCCAGGTGTTTCTGGGTGGGTGCTAAGTATCTGAGCCCAGATTCGATCCCAGGTTTCCCAACTCAGGGGCTGGCACTCTTACTCACTGCACCACCTGGCCACCCTGAAGCATCTGTCTTTTTAAACTATTGTGTATCAGTAAATAAGTAAGGGTCAAGCAGACATTCAACATGATCAAAAAAAGTTTTGCTAAGTACTGCTCTGGGCAAAACTTCCACGTTAGAAATCACTGCAACATATAATTAGAGGAACTCAAAAGGAACCAAACACAAAGGAACAGTTCTCAGATGTGTGGCATATAGTCTGGCCAAGATAGCATGATGACCATCTTCTGAAATAATAACAAGATTTCTTCCCTAAAAAGATATCATGGGTTACCAAATAGCTCATGCAGGCACAGTCTAAATTATCCTTAAATTACCCAGAAAGTTCCCTTGGAATACCTTGGTTCAAATACTGAATATGCTACTTATTAACTGTGTGACATTGAGCAAGTCACTTAAACTTTTCTCATGTATAAAATGAGAGGATTAGATTATATGACACCTGAGATCTATCCCAGCTCTAAATTTATGATCCCATGATAGGGTACATTGGGATACCATATAGTTGGTTCTATGATTTGATCAGTATGAAGAAGGTCAGATAAGTTTGCTTTAATCAAAACTTCTAATAGAAGTGACACAACATCTACTGAAATTTGTAGTTCAAGGTAGCTCAGGGCATCAGCATTCAGTGTAGGTATTACCCATATATGTCAGAGAATCTGATATTCATAAGCATTGAGCACATGATTTCAGTCTGCATCTGTGGTAGCTTGCTTACTGTTACAGGCATAGCCTTAGAAAATTAAATTAAAATAATTTAATTTAACAAACATTTATTAAGTGTCTATTATGTACAAGGCACCGAGATAGGTGCTAGAGTTACAAATGAAAAAAAAATCAGTCTTTGTCCTCAAGGAGCCTTAACATTTAAAAATTTTAAATTATCTTAAATTTAACCTTTAAAAATATCATTATTATCTACAAAGGGAGAAACAACTTGTATATAGATAAGTAAATTGTTGTCTGTCCTTCCATTTTCTAAGAGGACCAAGGACATCAGGAAGGTGATGTCTTGACTTGCAAGTGAATTGGATTTAAGTGAGGCAGGATTGTGCAAAGTCAACAGCCTCCCTATCTCTTCTAGAGTTATCTAGGTCCAGTGGCAAGACATAGTTCAGGATGACTGGATGTGGCCCCAGTTGCAGTGGGAGATAGATGTTGGCCTTTTTAAGCCAAGGTCTTTCCTAGGTCTCAGTTTGTCTGAGGCTATACCAATTTACTGATAAGGCTAACTCAAAGCTTTTCCATCTTAGTGGAGCCTCCTAGAGTTTATGATCTGCTGAAATTTCCTTTAAGAACCTTGAGTTCCCTCTATACCATGACGAGGCATGATGATATACATGGTGGAGAACTTTTTAAAACCCTGAGGCTAGCAAAAAAGTCTAATCATGAATGTGAGTAAATGAATAAATGAGTAAGAAATGTTTATCAAGTGCTTACTATTTGCTTGACACTGTGCAAAGTAGTGGAAATACAAATGCAAGAAATAAAGACAATCCTTGTCCTCTAGGAGCTTACATTTTAAAGGGGAAAGACAACACATAAAGTAAAGAGAGATGATGGTGTGTGGAGTTGTGAGAATTCTTACTCAAAGAAATAAGAGTCTCGGTCCTAGCAGTAAAAAGGAAAAGTTTTTTTATCCTTTCTCAAGAAAGGGCACTCTCCACCCATCTAAGCTTCCAATCTCGGAGAAATGCACAGACGTTTTCAGCAAAGCAGAATTTATAGACCCTAACCGCACCCTTCCCTAGGCCTCTCCTCCACTCCCCTTCCCCAGCCCATTGACTGGGCATGTTGGAGGTACAATCTATTTGAAGAAACTAACTTTTTCCCAGCAACAAAGAAATAAGGAGGTAGGGGACTTGGGGTACTCTGGTATTTATAGAATATTCTGTGTCTCAAAAAAAAAACCCATATACAGTTTGAACAGAATGTGCTGAGGGGCCAGGTATGGCTTGTAAGAATCACAGGTTATGTAAGTATGCAGGCAAACAGCCAAGCTATTCCCTGAGGGGGCTTCATGTTTGTCCCACTCCAATCCCTCCTCTTATATTTTCACCTTTGAAGACTTCTCACACCATTCCTGATATACCTTGTCTATGAGTTTTGGGTCTATTTTCTGTGTCATCTCCATTAATATTCTCACTTCCCCTGGACCTCCGAGCTGGAAATTTGTGTGAATGGGTGTTGGTCTGGTCAAAGTGGTTTCTACTAATCTTTGGACCAATCCTCAAACACAGGGGATTACATAGCATCCAACCACAGTAAGCACTTGAACAGCTGCTATAAAGGAGGTGTGTATGGATACGGCCATGACCTTTCCATGTCCCAAACCAGGACTGCAACCACCCAGCAATTGGGTTATTAGTGACTGAATTTTGGGCCAATTCCTCAGAGAGTGCTGTTGATCCCTGGAAGGCCCTGGTGACAGTACCATCTGGAGCAGTGTTGTTTGGTATATATGTGCAGCAATTGGCTCCTATAATTTTACAGACCCTCCCTTCTCAGCCAATATCATATCTAGGGCGATGCGACTCTCCCAATCATTCTACTGGTTGCATCTAGCTGGCTGGCAATCCTTTTCACCACATCTCGGGTATAATTAATGAATCTCTGTTGATTATAATAGATATGATTAATCCAGTCTACATTTTTGTTAACTGTCACCCACTAGAAAAGAAAGGATTCAAACTCCGATATCACCTAATTTCTGGCCTTGAATTCATTAGACACTCCTGCTGGAGACACCTATACTATCCGGATAAACTTTCTTGTCCAACATCCCATGGGGGCCCTGGAGGCTAATCTCCCTCTTCCTCCAAGCCCCCTTACCCTCTCCTACAGCAGGAGCCATCAAGGAAGCTATATATATATATATATATAGTAAAGGCGATAGCCATTTGGCCAAGGCACAGGTTCCTTTCCAGTGGAAGGGCAAAATGGGCCCAAGGACCCTCTCTCTGCACAGCCACCAGAGGTCCTCTCAGGGAATGGTTAGAGGCAGCAGCAACCTGCTGACATTCCACAAGAGGATGCAGCTATCAAATTCCCCAACCAACTGATTCCCTAGAGTGTTTGTTTGGGTGAGGCTTGCAGTGTAATTTACAGTGATCTTGCC
Organism: Petaurus breviceps papuanus; assembly: GCF_028583685.1. Taxonomy (NCBI): domain Eukaryota; kingdom Metazoa; phylum Chordata; class Mammalia; order Diprotodontia; family Petauridae; genus Petaurus; species Petaurus breviceps. The sequence continues at coordinate 1,057,467 of NW_027185653.1, forward strand.
AGTGTCTGGGACAGCATTGGTATTTTGGGCTTTCAAGGGTGGGTATAAGAAATGAAAAGCACTCCGTTTCCCTCCTGGGTTGCTGTTATTCTGGAATAGCCTCACTAGACATTTGAACTTGGCCTCATGCCTGCCCATTCCCAAGGGGAAGGTACCAGTTGAACCATAGCACAAGGCTTTTAACAATATATTTCACTCATTCATACCAGGAATAAGTGTCATCATACCTTATCTCAATTTCTAAAGTTTGTTCCAAATCAGTGACTTCTATCATTATGATTTTGATATTGGTTTTCTTGGGTGACGCTGTCAGGGCCGGTGACTGACCAGATGGGATATATGTTGAAAGGGCAGTTTGGACCCAGACTTCGAAGCTAATAGTAATTCTTCCTGAAGGATTGACCCCTCCTCCCTGGGCCCATATCTTGAATCCATACATCCCCACAACCTGATCATCTGCATTAACAAAGGTTAGGGTATTAGGGCTACACTGATTTTCTTGTCAGTTATCTCCTTGAAGTGGACTTTAGTCAATATAATTTTTGAAGTTAGACCTTTGTAATCTCAGTTCTGGGCATACCAAGATCTCTAGCCAGAGGTGGGAAAGGGATCTTCTTTCGGTCTTTTTCATGATTCATGTGGTTCATGAACATGTGTTTCAAGGCACATGTATCTATCATATCATATTGAAAGGTATCAAACTGAGCAGTCTGGACGGACATTTCCCATTTAAGCAGTATCTGATGTACAGGGATTGAGTCAAGGGCATAGTAACAAGTATGATTAGGGGAAAAACACAAAACTGGAATTACAAGTGAAGTGACTGAGGCCATGAGGACAAAGGCACAGCAGGCTAAGCAAGGAAAGCAGGAGTAGTGGCAAAACAAAGAGGAAGAATAGAATAGCCACAACAGCCTTTTCACCCATCAGCTGGAGTTTTCCTGAGCATCACTGTCAGGCCCTCAGGATCTTGGGATGTCACCACCCACTTGATCAAGGATGTAGTTGGGCCTTTGATGAGTCCAGCCCCGTTCCTTGGTCCTGGTTGCAGTATCAGAAGTCAGCAAGATCTGGAGTGGCCCTTCCCAGGACGGGCTTGGATCAGAACCCTATCACCAAGCTGGAATTTTTGCACAGGGAGCCCCACCGGGGGAGCTTGAGCAATCAGCCCCTTTTTCTGCAATGAAATAAAGGATTTTGCCAGAGAGTGTACATATTCCCTGAGGAATCTATATTTGGTATCCTAGGAGGGATCTTTCCCAGGGTTGTGGGATAGGGGTGTCCATACAACAATGCATAGGGTGACAATCCAATATCTCTATGGGGTTTGGTTTGAATCCTTAACAAGGCTAGGAGAAGGCACTCTGTCCATGGCATCTAGGTTTCTAGTGCCAATTTAGTCAACTCTCTCTTAATCTCTTCATTCATTCACTCCACTTTACCCAAGAAGGGAAGGTGCCTGGGAGTATGGAAGTCCCCAGATATTTCAAGAGCTTGCATCAGAGATCAGAGGACCTTTGAGGTAAAGTGAATTTCTTGATCCGAATCTGTCCTTTCCACTAAACCATACCTGAGAATGATCTGTTCCAATAATGTCTTGCCAACTGCTGAGGCAGTAGCCTGGGTTAAGGGAAAGGCCTCAACCTATGATGTGAGATGATCAACTCTTACAAGGAGATATTGAAGTCTTCATATAGGAGGTAGCTCAGTGAAGTCCACCTGGATGCTTTGGAATGGTCTGATCCCTGAAGGTCTTGCCCCTGCTGGTGCTTGGTGTTGGGCAGATTTATTTGTCCTTCACCATAAAATACACCCATCAACCATCTGGCAAGCCAGAGTATAGATACCAGGGGATACAAACCAAGTCAGGACTGAATCACACAAGTTTTTGATATCCCAATGACTCCTCTGCTGCAAATGCTGCAGAAATTGTCTCATACTGGCTTTGTTAATCACTTCCCGTGCATCTGGCAGGAGCCACCTTCCTTCATCACTCTGGGTTGCCCCTAACTCCTGGGTTGCCTATTTCTCACTCACAGATAGGTGTGGAATATCAAGATTCAGAGGGAAAGCAGGTATAAGGACTAATTATTAGTAATGAGGTCTCTGTCCAATAAATTAACTCCTGCCTCAGGGACTAGCAGGAGTTTCCCGTATTCTCTCGTATTCAAATTCCAGAACCTCACTCATTGGCACAAGAAAATTCTCCGCTTTAACCCCTGAGATAAGCAAGGTTTCTTCCCCCAATTTAGTTCCTTTTGGCATCTTTGTTATTGAAGATCTAGTAGCTAGATGTCAATTAGAAAAACAATTTCTTCTTTCCATGGTCTCACCCTCAGATTTATCAAGGGCTCAGAGTGGGTCTACTCTGTGAACCCCTGCCAACCCTAGTCTTCAATTTCCATAAGGGAAACTATCTTTTGCCCCCTTTTTCCCTGGGGGCAGTCATGCTTCATGTGAGCTTCATGTGACTTTCCTGGCAACATTCAAAGCAAGTGAGTGGGGTTCAGAGTCTGTGGCCCAGTCTTTGACGACCATTCCCTCTCTCCATGTAGGACCCAGATAGCTGTCCCTGACCCCTACCCCGACCTTGGCAACCTTGGGGCTTTGTCATGACGGTCCTAGCCGCAGTCTGTACTCTCTGTAACATCACTCTCGTTTGTTCTTCCTGCTGTTTTAGTGCCTGTAACATTATCTGAGAGGATTTCTCTTGTCTCTTCTTACTCCCCTCCCCCCAGCAGCACATACTTTCTGAGCTACTCCCAGGACTTCCTCCATGTCTTCCTCTGCCGCCTTTCTATCTTTTGCAGTTTCTTGTTGATGTCTGGCCATGAATTAGTCACAAAGTACTTTGAGCAATGGGGTCCTCTAGGTTGAGTCCTGAGCACTTCCTCCTATTTTCTTTAAGTCTATCTAAGAAGGCTAAAGGGGCTTCTTCTTTCTCCTGATGTATTTCTTGTACTCTATTCAGATTCTGCCTCCTTGCACAGCATTCCTAATTCGTTGTGTTATATTCTCCCTTAATTCTCTCATACTTTCTCTATGGGCTGCATTGTTGTGGTCCCAGCTGGGGTCTTCCTCCCTCAGCCCCCCTTAGGCCAGTGGATGACCATCATCTCAGGCTTTCATGGCCACCCTTCTAATCTGTAGGGAAAATGTGGTACTTCCCTTACAGACTCAAACTGCTTAGGGCTTCCCTTCCCACACTACTTCTTAAGAACTCTAACCACTTAGATTGACAGAATGGGTCTGGTCACCCAGGGGCTCACTGTTTCGGGCCCAACCAAGTCTTACAAACTCTAACTGCTTAGGAGGTCGGGACCTCACTGGTCTTGCTTACCTGGGTCTGTGCGCAAACTTACATGACCATGGTTTCAATTTTGTCAAGCAGCTATGTTGCGGGTTTGGGGGTTTTTCGTTTTTACTGCACTGAGATCTCTCTTCGAGTTTTTCTTTCTACCACAGGAGGATCCCCAGGCAGTGAATTCGAGAGCTGTCAATAGGCCTGGCGCCTGCTCTCATGTCCACTTTCCAAGAGAATTCCCGGGGAAGTCAATCCCAGGTGAGAGCCTCCAAAACTGTGTGGGATGGCGAGAATTCTTACTGAAAGAAATTAGAGCCTCCGTCCTTGCAGTAAAAAGGGAAAGTGTTTTATTTTTTCTTGAGAAAGGGCACTCTCCACCCTTCTAAGATGGTGATCTCAGAGAAGTGCACAGGCATTTTCAGCAAAGCAGAATTTAACCACCCCCCCCCCCCAGCCTATTGGCTGAGCATGTTGGAGGTACAATCTATTTTTGGAAACTCTAACTTTTCTGCAGCAGCAAAGAAATAAGGAGGTAGGGGACTCTGGTCCCCCTGGGTGTTTATAGAATATTCTGTGTCTCAAAAAAACCCCAAACAAACCACATATACACTTTGAGCAAGTTTGAACAGAATGTGCTGAGGAGACCAGGAATGGTTTGTAACAATCACAGTTTATGTAAAGTAATGAGAAGAGTGAGAGAATACTAATAACTGGTCAGAACCAAGAAAGGATTGGAATGGGAGGAAGCACTCAAATTGAACCTCAAAGGAAGAAGACCCAAACTTAAATTTCAAGATAGAGGAGAGTCACATTGTGATATTGTCAGAAAGGATCTAGAACGAATTTCTAAAGTTTACAATCAGGTAAGAAAATAAAGATCGTAGGTGCAGAGGCAGAGGTTTCATCAATGTTGCGAATTGAAGGTGAGGCCTTTTAAAGCAAAAGGCAGGCTTAGGAAGTATAGAGTTGAAAAGATAAATCCTGAAAAAAGGATACAAACACAGGAATCACAGCACACTGGCCAGGGACAGAGTCTACCTAACAAAGGCTGGTAAGAATATATTTACATGGAGTCTTGGGAATCAAATCAAAGGAACTTTGATAGGAAAAAGAAAGGAGATAGGGAGAAAAACAAATTACAATTAACTAACAAATTAGTTACCTGAAAGAATGACTACAGCATAGGAAGAATAGCATTAAAGATGCCAAGGGGACAGAATTTTAAAAAGGAATTAATTCAGTTCACCAATTTATTAAGTGCCTACTATATGCCAATCACTATGTTAAATCCTGGAGATATAAAAAACAAAATGGAAGGGTTCTTAAAATTAAGGAATTTATAGTCTATTAAGGAAAAGCAACATATATACATTCAAGAAAATGCAACATATCCACAAACACAAAGTGATTTTCTGGGGGAGGGTAGAACTCTAATATAAAGAGTGGTTTGTTAGCCATAGAGCAGGAGTTTGGGAGGTCACAGTAGAAGTGGAGGCATGAATGTCATGGAGACACTGGAATGATGAACCTGATGTAGTTGCATAGCAGAGACCAAGGAATGGTAGTCCAAGGAAGGGAGCTTTGACCTAGACAACCTATTGGAATTAACATTAGCACTGCAATATATGGTAACCAAATATCTCAAGAAATAGTGTTTTCCGTTGTCTTTGGGCATGTGATAAAACCCACTCTATCAAGTCATGTCTTTTCTTATCCAAGAATATATATAGATGAGTAATCCTTCCACTAAAGTGCCACTTCTTTTTTTTCCTTTTGGTTAAATTCATAGCAAGGATTTCAAGATTTATATGATCCAGTTCCTTCAATAATATGTCCATTTGTTTGATCACTGGATAAGGATTTCACATTTAGAGGAAGAAATTCAGATAGAGTACTATGAAAAGTTTAGTGCTTTAGAGATTATTTCATCTGGGGATTTCAAGATCATCTTCATAGAGGAAATAAATTGTATATTTGACATAGAAGAAAGGGAACCTTCCCCAAGCCCTCTTAATTCCAGTACCTTCACTCTGTTCATTATTTTCTAATCATCCTGTATATATGTGGTTTTGTATATATTTGTTTGCATGTGGCTTACCCCCATTAGGTTGTAAGCTCCCTGTCTCTTTTTGTGTCTCCAGTCCTTAGCATACTGTCTAACACACGGTAGGTGCTGAATATGTGTTTTTTGATTGACTCTTGAAGAAAGGGCTAGATTGTCACAGATGTAGAACGTAAGAGAAAGATGTCAGTTTCATTCATGCAGGAAGTTGTGAGCAAAGCTGAAGTCATGCTCCAGGGCAGGCCATAAATGGAAGTTAGAGACTTTTTCAGTTCGACTGAAATATAGAATACTGTAATAAATGGGAATCCTGAAATAGATATTGTGTGAAACATTGGGCCATTCAAGGAGCAATAGACATTTCAAACTGATGATGCTTAACTTACAATATCTTTTGGTGAAATAATGACTGTGAACATTTATGATAACATACTGATGATAACTGAAATATGTGGCCAAGGCCAAGAAGTATAATTCAGTTCAACAAACAGTTGTCAAATGCTTTCTTTGTGCCATGCACAACCCTGGAGGAGATACTGAGTTAAAATAAGACAGTCCTGCCCCTTATGATACTTATATGATAAAATGGGGGAGGAGAGGCTCATAAAGATGGCCATGATACACAATGAGAAAAAAGTACATCATAGAAGTGCTAATCAAGGTGCAGAGTGACGTCCGAGGTGAAGAAGTTTGCTACCGACTGGAAGGACTCTGGTAAGGCTTGATCAAGGAGATGGCATTTATATTGTGATGTGCATAAGTTTACAAAAACTTCTGTCTTAGCAAAAGCATGAAGGAGTTGATTCAATGTAAATATCAGCTACTTCAGTGTCTTACTAACAGTACAATTATAGCCTTAAAGATCCCACTATTATTTAGGTTCTAGTACTGGCTGGGTTGTAGTTTGTCAAGTAGGTGGAATTAGTTTGAGAGCATTGCAAATGTACACTGAAGCCAGCTCTAACCAATTTGGGTGTCAACTGTTAAATTTTCAATGTGAGCATTTGCACCTCAGAAATAGCAATCCCTACAAATTAGGGCTTGATTTGTTGTTTTGTTGATTATCTAGACTTGTGAAAGTGTTAATAATGCAGATCAAACTTAAAACTATATGTGCATACATTTCCCCACCCCACATTTAAGACCCTTGTCTTAAATATTTACTAGCACCCCCCTCTCATTTATATAAACGCTGCATGAAATCAACAGGGATGGAGTAGAGGGTTCAGAGCCTGAAAACCATCAACAGATAGGTGGCTTTGTAACTGTAGGATAACAATATCAACTGACATTTATATAGTGCTTTTAAGGTTTGCAAAATGCTTTCCATTTATCATCTCATTTGAGCTGCACAGTACTCTAGGAGCATTGTTTGATTAGGTGCTTTAATATATTCCCTCAAAAATGCCATTACTGGCTATTTAGTGATGCGTTCTTAAGCTGTGGGTTGTAACCTTATATGAGGTTGTGTAACTGAATGTAAGGACCACAAAAAATTGACAACAGTAAAAAGTTTCTGAATGTGTAACAATCAAAATTAATTCAGAATCAAACACATAATGAATTCAAGATGTTTCTGGCAGTGTTTGCCCATGTTGCATCATACCACTTCACTTCGGCCTTGGTTCTGAACATACAACATGCACACTTTGCACGGCAATGCCACACAACAACAACAAACACTGCCAGAAACACCTTGACTCAGATTCGAGACTATTTATTATATGTTATGAGTTGCAGTGGTGGTGGGGTATTTTTGGTGATTTTCTTTTTTAAAAACAATTAATTAAGTAATTAACTAATTTTTAGTTTTTAGTATTCATTTCAAAAAGATTTTGAGTTCCAAATTTTCTCTCCATGTCTCCTCCCCGCCCTGAGATGGCATGCATTCTTATTACTTCCCCTCATCTGCCCTCCCTTCTATTACTCCCCTCCCCATACCCTTTCCCCTTGCTTTCTTGTAAGGCAAGGTGGATTTCTATACTACATTGCCTGTGTATCTTATTTCCCAGGTGCATGCAAAAACAGTATTTAACATTTGTTTTTAAAACTTTGAGTTCCAAATTCTATCCCTTCTTCCCTCTCCACCCACCCTCATTGAGTAGGCAAGCAATTCAGTATAGGTTAGACATATGTTGTTATGCAAAACACTTCCATAATAGTTGTGTTGTGAAAGACTATATTTCCCTCCATCCTATCCTATCCCCCAACTTATTCTATTTTCTCTTTTGACCCTGTCCCTTTTCAAAAAATGTTTACTTCTGACTATACCCTCCCCCAATCTGTCTTCCCTTCTATCATCCCTCCCCAACTTATCCCCTTTCCTCTTACTTTCCTAAGATACCCAGTTGTGTGTGTACTTTATTCCCTCCTTAAACCAAATCTGAAGAGAGAAAAGTTCACTCATTCCCTCTCATCTCCCCATTCTTCCACTCCACTGTGAAACCTTTTACTTGCCTCTTTTATGTGAGATAATTTCTCCCATTCTATCTTTCCTTTTCTCCTTCTCTCAATATATTCCTTTCTCACCCCTTAATTTTTTTTCTGATATCATCCTTTCATATTCAACTCACCCTGTGTCATCTGTCTGTCTGTCTATCTATCTATCTATCTATCTTTCCTCCAACTACCCTAATACTGAGAAAGATCTCATGAGTTACAAATATATCTTTCCATATAGGGATGCAAACAGTTAAACTTTAATAATTTCTATGATTTCTCTTTTCATGCTTCTCTTGATTCTTATATTTAAAAGTTAAATTTTCTATTAATCTCTGGTCTTTTCATCCAAATTGCTTGAAAGTCCTCTATGTCTTTAAATGTTCATTTTTCTCCCTGAAGGATTATACTCAGTTTTGCTGGATAGGTGATTCTTGGTTTTAATCCTACATCCTCTGACTTCTGGAAAATCATATTCCAAGCCCTCTGATCCCCTAATGTGGAAGCTACTAGATCTTGTGTTAATCCTGATTGCATTTCCACAATACTCGAATTGTTTCTTTCTAACTGCTTCCAATATTTTCTTTTTGATCTAGGACCATGCTCCTCTTTCTGCAGGTCCCACAGAGTTTTACCACTGAACTTCTATGCTGTCTTTGGTGTTTGTGGGCTTAGAAGTCTGGAAACTGCCCCAGCCACCAGTGATTTACTCCCCTGAGCCCTACTGTGCCCATCTGTGCCAGCGTGTCCCACATCAGACTGCACTTCAATCCCACCCCAGTGTGATAGACCCTTCACATCAATTTTCCAGGTTGTCTTGTGCTGGAGATTTGTTTCACTCTGTCATTTTGTGGGTTCTATAGCTCTAGAATTTCTTTAGAGTCATTTTTAAAAGTATCTGGAGTGGTTTGGGGGAGAGCTCAAGCAAGTCCCTGCTCTTACTCCACCATCTTGGCTCTGCCTCTGTGAGTTTCAGTGTTTTTACTGTACATACAAAGTTTTCTGCTCTTACAGAAACATAACAGTTTAATTATGGAAAATAAAGACTTGATATTTTCCTGCTCATCATTCCTCAGCATGTAAGTATAAAATTAGTATATATTTTCATTGTATTGTGTTAAAACGTTTGATTTTGGGGAGGTGGAGCCAAGATGGCATAGTGAAAGCAGGAATTTACCTGGGTTCCTCCGTGAATTCCTTCAGTGAACTTTAGGAGGTTAATCTGAGTGGATTTTGGAGTGGTGGAGTCCATTGGGAGAGAGAGTGTGGCAGGTCGGGAAAGGTGTGCACATGGGACTGGGTAGGGGAGGCATGGGGTACAGGGGCTGCACCAGCGCTAACCTGGGACCTGACCAGAGCAGAACTGGAGCAAGCCCCAGGCAAGCTGCTTGGTTCATCCACTCAGGGGCAATTCCCAAGCCTTTCACCACAGGACAGGGGATATGTCAGAAGTGGGTAGGAGAAAGTGCAGGGCATGGGGCAGTGGCAGCTAATTCTGGGGCTACCAACCCATAGCCTGGATGTTTAAAAATCACCTACCTGAGCTCCTGGGAGCCAAGATGGTGGGGTAAACCCTAACTGTTCTACTCCCTTGCTAAGGCCCTGAAAACACAGAGGATGTTGCCTCAAGGCAAAATCCTGAAATAGTGCAACCAAAGGCAGGTTTGGGAGTCCTAGAGTAAGGGAATTGGTGTGGCTGTGCCTGGACTAAGGTGTAGGGTGAGAGCTGTCCCAACAAGCCCCATCTCAGCTGACCAGCAAGAGATCCTAAACCCCAGGGGGAGGGGAGCCAGCAAGCACTAACACCAGAACCCCAGGTGTGCCTTCACACAACCAGGGGAACCAGCAGACACAGGCACTGCAAGCCACCAGCAGCTGAGCCTGCCTGAGGTTCAGCCGAGGGGCTGGGAGGTAGAATCCTGCAGTAGCCAGACCCCATCTCCTCTAAACCTTACATTGTGAGCTTCAGAGTAACCTTGAGGCAACTCAGAAGTCCCTGGCCTTGGCCTCAGTCTAGACACCCAGAGGACTTAGCACACAAAGCCAATAACCAGACCTCTAGCTCCCACCATAAAAAGCGTGAATCAGAGCCCTATACACCCCAGAAGCAGACATCTACTTTAAAGGCCAGGACATAGGCAATCACAATGGGAAAGAAGCAATTTGGAAGAAAGAAGACAAATGGAATCCTTTTATAGTGAGCGAGAGGAACCAAATTCACAAGAGGTCAGCACTGACTCTATACCCAACTCTGAAAGCTCAACAGGGAATATGAACTGGTCTCAAGCCCAGAAAGCATTCTTGGAAGAGCTCAAAAAGGATTTTAAAAACCAAATTAATGAGGTAGAAGATAAATTGACTAATTATTTTAAAATTACACTTGCCAAAATAAAAAAAAAATTGCTGAAGAAAGCAGTTCCTTAAAAAGTAAAATTTGTGAAATTGGAAAAGAGGTACAAAATCTAACTGGAGAAAAGAACTCCCTAAATCCAAAATCTGAATATATGGAAAAGAACTTCAAAAATTAATCGAGGAAAATAATTTTCTAAAAATTAGAATCAGTCAGTTTGAAGCTAATGACTCAATGAGGCATCAAGAATCAGTCAAACAAAACATAAAGAATGAAAAATTATAAGAAAATGTAAAACATCTCATTGGAAAAGCAACTGACATGGAGAGTAGATCCAGGAGAGATAATCTAAGAATTATTGGTCTACTGGAAAGCCATGATGAAAAAAAGATCCTGGACAACATCTTCTAAGAATTCATCAAGGAAAATTGCCCTAAGGCCCTAGAAACAGAGGGTAAAACAGTTATAGAAAGAATCCACTGGACACCTTCTGAAAGAAATCCCAAATTGAAAACTCCAAGAACTATTGTAGCCAAGTTCCAGAACTATCAGATCAAGGAGAAAATACTGCAAGCACCAAGAAAGAAACAATTAAAATATCATGGAACTACAGTCATGATCACACAGGACCTAGTAGCTTCTAAATTAAAAGATTGCAGGGATTGGAATATGACTAAATATTTGGAATAAGACTAAAACCAAGGATCAAATATCCAGCAAAGCTAAGTACAATCTTTCAGGCAAGGAGATGGTCATTCAATGAAATAAGGGACTTCCAGAGCTTCCTGATGAAAAAGCCAGAGTTCAGTGGAAAATTCGATCTCCAAATACAAGACTCAAAAATTCATAAAAAGGTAAACAAGGAAACACACCCACACACACCAACACACCCACACACACCCACATAACTTGTTATTCAATAAGATGCACCTGTTTACATCCCTGTAAAGGAAGCTGATACCTATCAATATTAAGAATTGCATAATAATCATAACAAATAAAAGGGTTGTACAAAGATAGAGAGTGTGGGTATAAACTAACCAATATGATGAAAAAAAAAACTATTAAGGGGAGCAAAGGAACTGTGATGGGAGAAGAGGAAAGGAGAAGGCAGAAAAGGGTAAATTATGCTACACAAAGAGGCATAAAAACATATTATGGTAGAAGGAAAGAAGAGAGGAAGATGAACATTTTATGAGTTTTACCCTCATTGGTTTTGGTTCAAGGAGGGAATGACATAATCAGTTAAGTATAGGATTCTAACATGAAAATACATAAAAACTTATAATAGAGGGAAAGAATGGAGGGAGAAGAGCACTGTATGAGATTTACTCTCATCAGTTTTGATTCAAGGACAGAAAAACATACATTATTAAGTATAAAAATCTATCCCACCCTACAGGCACTAGGAGAGGAAAGGGAAAAGAAAAGGGGGGTGGTTCTTAGAAGGGAGGGAATAAGTAGCAAGGAGGAAGGGTAGGAGTAGGAAATAGGAAGGGAACAGTGAGGGAGGCAGCAGTCAAAAGGAAAACTTAAGGAGGTGAAGGGAGAAATGAAAGCATAAACAGGAGGAATAGGATGAAAGGAAAGACACAGATAGTAAACATAACTGTGAATGTGAATTGGATGAACTCCCCCATAAAACTGAGGCAGATAGAATGGATTAAAAACCATTATCCTACCATATGCTGTCTACAAGAAAAAACATTTGAAACAGGGGGATACACATAGAGTAAAGGTAAAAGGTTGGAACAGAACATATTATGCTTCAGCTAAAGTAAAAAAAAAAAGCAGGGGTAGCAATACTTATCTCAGATAAAGCAAAAGCAAAAATAGATCTAATTAAAAAAGATAAAGAAGGAAAACTATTTCCTGCTAAAAGGCACCATCAGAAATGAAGCAATATCATTACTAAACATATATGCACCAAGTGGTATAGCATCCAGATTCCTAGAGGAGAAGCTAAGGGAGTTTGTAATAGTAATGGAATTTGAAGATCTTCCAGGCCCCTTGTATTGGCAAGCAAACAGGTACTTAGCACCTTGTTTCAAGTTCATGATTGTGTCAAGTATTAAGATCCAAAACTTGTGAATCCCACAGTGGGATGAACTTGTTGATGTAACAGGAAGGGGCTGAACAGGGAGGAGCTACTACCACATATATGGGAAAGACCAAGCTGAGAGAGGCCAGAACTGCTGGGAGCGAGCATCTGGAAGCTGAGAAACTACTGTGGGAGAGAGAGAAGTGAACTGAGAACTTCTTCTGAGAGCTGCCAAGAACTTCTGAGAGCCAGCTAGAGCTGCTAAGAATGTCTGAGATCTGAGAAGAACTGAGAAGAGAATTGAGAAGAACTGAGAAATGATAAGAGAGGAGAACTTGGAGGAAACATAACTATGCTGCCAGTACTTTGTCTGATTTGATGTTATGTTGTCACATTCGACTGCTGATAGAGGACGGTACTGTTGTTACAGAAGCCCTGGGACTTCACTACTGGTTCAGAAGCCCTGAAAGAGGATTTTCTTGTTGTATGTTTACAGAAATCCTGGAGGAGGATCTTGCTGACATTTTCAGAGACTAAGTGGATGATTGGGACTATGCTGATGATTTGTGTTGATTCCTCAGACCTTGTTGTTGGGTCTGTGTTGGTTCCACAGGCAGAGAGTGAATTGATGAGGATACTGGCAATGTGGATCAGTGTTGTTGTGGCTTTGTTGAACTTTGTCTTCCCGGGAGCAGAAATTGTAAAGGATTAGCGGTGGATTAGACATTTGGGCAGGAGCTGGGATCATGGAAGAGGAACCATGAAAGCTGAGAGCCTGCCTCAAGGCAAGATAAAAAGATCTCTCCTTGGGTATTTAATGCAAACTGAGAAGATCATGATTTACTGTAGCTTAGGGGTGGAGACCTTTGACCTTTACATTTAGTTGATTGAATTAAGGACTTTCTAATTAAGGATGATTGTAAACTAATCTCCAATTAAGAAGAAAGAAGACTTTTTGATTGAAGAGATTAAGACAATGTGACCTAGGGGTGGAGAACTTTTGACCTTTGTACTTTTTGTTAATTAAGGAGGCTTGCCTCCTTAAGGATGGTTGAGTTAAGTTCTTAATAAATGTTTATGCTTTGTTTAAGACCATTTTGGTGAAAACTATGTGGTGTAATGTAATACCAAAAGAAGGCAACTTCCCAGGTTCAAAATACCAGCATAGGTGCTCTCTATTTTATTCAGTGACAAACCAAGAACAGAGAAGATCAAAACATGACATCATTCAAAGTACAGCATTTACTAAGCGTGATTAAATAATCTCCAGGTACTACCCCACCCCAGGACCTTCCAATCTTTCAATCAATTACAAAGTCTCTGTTCTAAATACTTCTCCACCCCTAGGCTATACCTTAATTAAGTCCACCACAAAGCCCCTCTTCTCAAATGGAGATTAGTTTCCAAACATAAGTAAAATACATTCATTTGCTCAACCATAGAACACAAAAAGGTCAAAAGTTCCCCACCCCTGGATCACAATTGAATCTACCCCAGAGTTACATCAAGTTTAAACACAGCACTTAATACCCAAATGGAGGTCTTTTCTTCATCTTGACATGAGGCAAGTTCTCAGCAATCTTAGTTCCTGGAGAGACAAGGCTTAGCAAGGCCATAAGATACATTGCCAGTCCCTTCATGAATTTATCCTCTGTCTGTAGAACAGCCCTAGAACCCCTGAACACATTAGCAAAGCCCTCTCCCAGGATTTCTGTAAACATACAACAAGAAAATCCTTCTTCAGGGCTTCTGAACCAACAGAAAGGCTCCCAGACCCCTGCAACAACAGTACTGTCCCTCACCAGTGGACAGTATTCATTCTGTCTGCAGGACAGTCTCCAGACCCCTGCAACAACAGTACTGTCCCTCACCAGTGGACAGTATTCACTCTCTGTCTGCAGGACAGTCGCAGGCCTTCTTAGCGAACAGCCAGGTTCCAGGACTTCTTCGACAAAAGGACTGTCTTTCACCAGTGGACAAATCTGGCAAAACAACATCAAAACAGACAGACAAAGTACCAGCAAAACAGCCATGTCTCCTCAGTCCTTGGCAGCTCAGGGGGCAGGTCTCAAAAGTCCAGGGCAATTCAAAGCGGCCACCAGCAAATCTCTTAGTCTCTCTCTCTCCCCACGAGGTGCTGCTTCCAAAAAAAAATCTTCCGCCTCTCTCTAGTGTCTCTCCAAATCTACGTCACCAGCTCCTCCCACTTCAGGACTTTCTTTTCACATCAACAAGCCCATCCCACAGGTGGGATTAACAAACTCTGGGTTTTAATACAATCAATTTGAAAACCAAGCCAATACAGGGGAATCTTTAATTGCCATTACTATCACATGTGGCCATCTTAGTGATAAGTTGTTATGCCATAACATTGTGAATATTGTACTTTGATTTCTGTGAATGTTTTGTCTTAGTTTGTTACTGAATAGAGAATTCACTGTACTGTGTGATCAGAACCTTGAAGCTGTCCACAGCAACAGTCCTCTGGACAGCTGTTTGTGCTTGAGTTTATAGAGTTAGAGGGAAAAAAAAGATAGCAAGACTGTAATAGTGGGGGACCTCGATCTCCCCATCCCTCAACTTGATAAATCTAACCTTAAAATAAACAAGAAAGAAGTTAAGGAGGTGAATAGAATGTTAGAGAAAGTAGATATGATAGACCTCTAGAGAAAACTGAATGGGGATAAGAAAGAATATACCTTCTTCTCAGCAGTACATGATACATGCACAAAAACAGACCATATACTAGGGCATAAAAACCTTACTATCCAGTGCAGAAAGTCAGAAATACTAAATGCATCCTTTTCAGATCATGATGAAATAAAAAGTATATGTAAAGAGTGGACTCTTCTCAGCAATTCAGGGACATAAGACAACTCTAAAAGACTCATGATAGAGAGAGATGTCTACATTCAGAGAAAGAACTAGAAAGAACAGAGTTTGAATGCAGATTGAAGCAAACTACCTGCTCTATTTCTTTTTCTTGATTGGTTTTATTTTCTCTTTCCCATTGTTCATTCCATCTGTTACAATCCTTCTTTATAACCTGACTAATGTCTAATGTGAAAGTATTTGCAGATCCTATACTTGATTGCATGCCTCCATGGGCAGGGGCGAGGGCAGAGAAGAGGAAGGGGGAAAAAATTTGAAACTCAAGGGATTATGGAACTGAATCTTGTAAACTAAAAGTAAGCAAACAAATTAATAAAGACAAAAAAATTTAATGAAATAGTATATGTAATAAAGGGCCATGGAAAGATAGACTAAAAATTAATTGGTAACTAAATAATTTAATCCTAAAAACTGAATGGGTCAAACAAGAAATCACAGAAACAATCATTAATTTCTTTTTTTGGGGGGGGAGGGCACAACAGTCTTGCTTTAATCAAACAAACATATCATTTACTTAGTTCAGGAGAAAAAGTCAGCACTCTGAACTTCAGAGTATACAGACAGGTTACAAGCAGAAGTTACAAGAAGACAGAGAAACATTTCAGCAGACAGGCCTCCTACTGTCTGACCATTACACCCATACCTAGTCAGTTACCAAAGAGGGAAGCATCAACATCTGTGTTTTTCAAAGCCAGGGGACTCAACGGGCTGCCCAGAGTCTCATCTGGTCAAATCACAGAACACTTCTCAACATGAGCCCCAAAACAAAGCTTCACATCAGGGTTTATATAGCCTTCTCCTGGCTCAGAGAATGTAACAACTCTCTTGACCCACTTCCCAATCAAAAAGCATTCCTGAAAACCAAGCCTCTGGGCACAGGCTCCAGGTGCACTTAAGCCAATCATAGGGCCTAGGGGCAAGGAAGATCTTAAATTTCCATTCCCATAACATTCACCCCCAAGATCTTTCATGCCCATAGCATAGACAATTTACATTTGAATAAACATTAACATCTCTTAGGTACACCTTAATGCTCACAAAATAGAGACATCACATTTGCAAGATAATAACTCCTACCAAAGTGGCCACAGGGCCTTAAATAAATACAAAGTACATTGCATTCACATCTCTTCAATCCAAAACAAAAATGTCCAAATAAAGTTCTCTTGGGAGGGGATGTCCTTCCCCTCACACTGCCCTTGCAGGCTTAGCAACAGGGGAGGTCCTTGGAGGTCCATGGCACTTCACCCCACCCACCATAGACACAAGTCCATCTTCCCCCCGGGTCCCAAACTGTGGGATGCAGCAAGAAAACACATTCAGTGCTCCTGCCTTGCTGCACAGTGCTTATCTTGTCATGTGACTGAATTCCAAACTCCTAGGTTCCTTCTCCTCCAGAAGGAGGCAGCTTCTCCTGGCTTCTGTCCCAGTCCTTATGCAGGCAGCTCACCATACCTGCACTCAGCTTAACGAAGTCTGCATGCAGGCCATTTTTCTCTCCTGGTCCATGGCTCCACAGAGTCACAGATGCCACAACTGGGAAACAAACTATTATCCCAGCTGCCATACTTTTCTTTTAGTGTGCAGATCCTGTTCATGACACCATTTGTAGCAGTAAGCCCCCCAGAATTCCCAGGGTGGCTGCCAGCACAGGTTCTTGGATCTGCTTTTCTAAAGGAAAGCAACTCAAAATGGGTTAACAATCTTGCTTTTATCAATCAAACATATCATTTACCTAGTGCAGGGGGAAAAATCAGCACCCTGAACTTCAGAGTATACAGACAAGTTACAAGCAGACATTACAACAAGGCAGAGAAATATTTCATCAGACAGGTCTCCAACTGTCTGACCATTACATCCATGCCTAGTCAGTTACCAGAGAGGGAAGCATCAACATCTGGTTTTTCAAAGCCAGGGGTCTAATGGCTGCTCAGAGTCTCATCTGGTCAAATCACATAACACTTCTCAAAGTGAGCCCCAATGATCAGTAATTTCATTCAAGAGAATGACAATAATGAGACAACATACCCAAACTTGTGGGATGCAGTGAAAACAGTTCTAAGGGGAAGTTTTATTTCTCTGAATGCATACATGAATAAAATAGAGAAAACAGAGATCAATAGATTGGGTGCACAACTGAAAAAGCTAGAAAAAGAACAAATTGAAATTCCCAATAAAATGCTAAATTAGAAATACTGAAAACCAAAGGCAAGATTAATAAAACTGAAATTAAGAAAACTATTGAATTAATAAATAAAACTAAGAGCTGGTTTTATGGGGAAAAAAACAATGAAATTGATAAACCTTTAGTCAATTTGATAAAAAAAATAGATGTAATTACCAGTATCAAAAATAAAAAGGGTGAATTAACCTCTAATGAGAGGAAATTAAAACAATAATTAGGAATTATTTTCTACAATTATATGCCCATAATTTTGATAATCTTAGTGAAATGGATGAATATTTACAAAAATATAAATTGCTCAGATTAACTGAAGAGAAAGTAGAGTACTTAAATAACCCCATCTCAGAAAAAGAAATTGAACAAGCCATCAATGAACACCCTAGGAAAAAAATTCCCAGGGCTAAATGGTTTTACAAGTGAATTCTATCAGACATTTAAAGAACAATTGGTTCCAATCCTTCCTAAACTATTTGGGAAAATTGGAGAAGAAGGAGTCCTACCAAATTCCTTTTAGGACACAAATATGATATTGATACCTAAATCGGGAAGAGCCAAAACAGTGTAAGAAACTTATAGACCAATTTCCCTCATGAACATAGATGCAAAAATTTTAAATAAAATATTAGCAAAAAGACTACAGCAACTTAATCATGAGAATAATACACTTTAATCAGGTAGAATTTATTCCAGGAATGCAAGGAGGGTTCAGTATTAGGAAAACTATTAGTATAATCAATCATATCAACAACAAAACTAGTAAAAATCATATGATTATCTCAATGGATGCAGCAAAATCCTTTGACAAAATACAACACCCATTCCTATTAAAAACACTAGAAAGTCCAGGAATTAATGGAGTCTTCCTTAAAATAATAAGTAGCATCTATCTAAAACCATCAGCAAGTATTATATGTAATGGGGACAAGTTAGAAGCATTTCCAATAGGATCAGGGTGAAACAAGGGTGTCCACTATCACTCCTCTTATTTAATCTGGTACTAGAAATGTTAGCAGTAGGAATTAGAGAAGGAAAAGAAATCAAAGGAATCAAATTAGGCAAAGAAGAGACCAAGCTATCACTCTTTGCAGATGACATGATGATATACTTAGAGAATCCTAGAGAACCAAGTAAAAAACTACTTGAGATAATAAATCCATTTAGCATAGTTGCAGAATATAAAATGAACCTTCAGCATTCCTATACATTTCTAACGAAGTCCAAAAGCAAGAAATAGAAAGAGAAATTACATTTAAAATTACTATAGATGCTATAAAATATTTGGGAATCTACCTATGAAAACAGACCAGGAAGTATATGAACACAATTATGAAACACTTTTCACACAAATAAAGTCAGATCTAACTAATTGTAAAAACATCAGTTGCTCATGACTAGGTCAAGCTAATGTAGTAAAAATGACAATTTTACCTAAATTAATTTACCTATTTAGTGCCATACCAATAAATCTACCAGAAAATTACTTCATAGAGCTAGACAAAATAGTAATGGAATTCATCTGGAAGAACAAAAGGTTCAGAATCTCAAGAAAATTAATGAAGAGAAATGCTGGGAAAGGTGGCTTAGCCACACCAGACTTTAAACTGTATTATAAAGCAGCAGTCATCAAAACTACTTGCTACTGACTGAGGAATAGAGTGGTGGAACAATGGAATAGATTAGGTACCCAAGACATAGCAGTCAATGAATATAGTAATCTGCTATTTTTTTTTTGTGTGTATATATATATATATATATATATATAATGAATATAGTAATCTACTATATTTGACAAAACCAAAGACCCTAACTTCTGGGATAAGGACTCATTATTTGACAAAAACTTCTGGGAAAACTGGAAAATAATATGGCAGAAATTGGGCATAGACCAATATCTTACACTGTGTACCAAAATAAAATCTAAATGAGTGCATAATCTAGATATAAAGCCTGAGACTGTAAGCTGTCTGGGAGAGCAAGGAATACCGTGTTTCCTTGATAATAAGACCTATCCCAAAAATAAGCCCTCCCCTTACTGTGTAAGATTCCTCTAAAATAAGCCCTCCCCCGAAAATAAGCCCTATTGAGATTGCTACTGTAGTGAAGGCGATCCCCTGCACTACACGCTACATTACGGTACCCTCTGTATGCACTGTCCCCCCCCCCCCCCCCCCCCCCCCCC